>NC_133415.1:37782500-37792500 GCF_049350105.2 Macaca mulatta | reverse complement strand
TGAAGGATGGATCGCTCTGGGTCGGGGTGGAGGTTGGGGAGGGGGATGCGGCGGAGGCACACCGCGTCGCCGGCGTCTCCCGGATCCCTCTCAGACCAGGCCATTTCCGGGCCCAGGGAGTCCTCCCACGCGATGCCCGCGACTGGTCGACCAGAACCCCCAGGGGCACAGCCAAAGTTTCTGCCCCTGGGATCACCTGGCACTTCCATTCCCCCAGAGAGAAGAGAGGACCAGGGGTGCGGGGCGCGTGGAGGACGCCAGGGGTGGAGGTGGGAGCTACCAAAGACACAAGTGCGGTCATTAGCGTGTCAGAGTGGACTCCAGACCCACGACCTCAGAGAGGCAATCCCTGAACGAGTGTTAGTGCATGACATCCACGCTCCCGGACACGGCGTGGATTTCACGGGGAAAGCAGTGCACATCACACTCCCTTCCTGTTCCGGGGCAAGATTTTGCTCCCGAAGTACCCATTTCTCAACCGTGTTCCCCAAAGTCCACCCTGTCGTGAATCAGTCATGAATCTAGTCAGTACGGTGAATCGCGGAGCAGCCACATCCCACCACGAAGATCGGAGTCCGCACACTACACATCGCCCCACGCGGTGTCTCCCCACAAGAACATCACCGCCGTCCTAGCCGAGTAGTGATACAGTGCCATTTCTTTCATTTTCTCTTTCTCGCTTGCTATTTATTTATTTATTTATTTATTTATTTTTGAGACAGAGTCTCACTCACTCTACAGCCCAAGCTGTAGCGCTGTGGCACGATCTCGGCTCACGGCAACCCCCGCCTCCCAGGTTCAAGCGATTCTCCCGCCTCCGACTCCCGAGTAGCTGGGATCACAGGGGTCTGCCCCACCGCACCCGACTCAGTTTTGTAGTTTTAGTAGAGACGGGGTTTCACCACGTGGGCCAGGCTGGTCTTGAACTCCTGACCTCCTGATCCGCCCGCCTCGGCTTCCCAAAGTGCTGGGGTGACAGACGTGAGCCACCGCGTTCAGCCCCTACGGTGCCATTGCTTGGAAATCACTCGTGGGAACACACACTTATGGGTCACGTGTGAAGAATTTTCCTTTGTCTATTTTTTTTCCCCTTTTTTTCGTGTGTGTGTGTGTGTGTGTGTGTGTGTGTGTGTGTGTGTGTGTGCGTGCGTGTGCGCGCGCGGTGGGACGGAGTTTCGCTCTTGCTGCCCAGGCTGGAGTGCAATGGCGCGATCTCGGCTCACTGCAACCTCCGCTTGCCAGGTTCCAGCGATTCTCCTGCGTCTGCCTCCCGAGTAGCTGGGATTACAGGCCTGCGCCCCCATGCCCGGCTAATTTTGTATTTTTAGTAGAGACGGGGTTTCTTCATGTGGGTCAGGCTGGCCTCGAACTCCCGACCTCAGGTGATCCACCCGCCTCGGCCTTCCAAAATGCTGGGATGACGGGCATGAGCCACCGTGCCCGGCCTTAGCCGTTTATTTTAAAGTCGAGGAGCTTATCAGGGAAATACGAGAAGTTTGGACATCACAGGTGACAGAGAGAAAGGTCTGCAAATGGCCCTTCCATCCAAGTGGGGACCCGGCCTCGATCTCCCGAAATCATGCACCCAGTGGGGAAGCCCGGCAAGGCCCGTCTGTGTAGATTCCTCTCGGCCTCTCTAAGCACGCACTTCTCACTTTGGTGGAAGGGGCAGGGCCCTCTCTGGGACGGGGGAATCTGACAGACAAAGAGACAGACGTAGAAAAAGAGAGATCGACAGACAGAGACAGAGAGAAACGGACAGAAAGAGCGAGAGAGCGAGAGAGCGAGAGCGAGAGCGAGAGAGAGAGAGAAACAGACTAGACAGGGAGGGGGAGAGAGGGAGAGAGACAGACAGAGACAGACAGACAGGCAAAAAAGAGAGTAAGACAGAAGACAGACACAGTGAGTGAGAGACACAGGTAGAGAGAGAGAGAGAGAGAGAGAGAGAGAGAGAGAGACAGAGAGACAGAGAGAAAGAGAGGGACAGGCAGACAGATAAAGAGAGTGACAGAGAAAGACATAGACGGACAGTGAGAGACAGAGAGAAAGAGACAGAGAGAGAGAGAGAGAGAGAGAGAGAGAGAGAGAGAGAGAGGCAGACAGACAGACAGGCAAAGAAAGAGAGTAAGACAGAAGACAGACACAGTGAGAGAGACAGGAAAGACAGAAACGGACAGAGAGAGACAGAGAGGAACAGACAGAAAGAGAGAGGGTCCTAGCCCAATAGCGATACAGTGCCATTTCTTTCATTTCCTCTTTCTTTCCTTCTTTCTTTCTTTCTTTCTTTCTTTCTTTCTTTCTTTCTTTCTTCTTTTTTTATTTTTTTATTTTTTTGAGACGGAGTCTTGCTCTGTCACCCAGGCTGGAGTGCAGTGGCGCGATCGCAGCTCCCTGCAACCTCCGCCTCCCGGGTTCACACCATTCTCCGGCCTCAACCTCCCGAGTAGCTGGGACTACAGGCGCCGGCCACTACACCCAGATAATTCGTTTGTTTTTTTTGGAGAGACGGGGTTTCACCATGTTAGCCAGGATGGTCTCGATCTCCTGACCTGGCGATCCGCCCGCCTCAGCCTCCCAAAGTACTAGGATGACAGACGTGAGCCACTGCGTTCAGTCTACAGTGCCGTATCTCAGAAATCACTCACAGGAACAGACACTTACAGGTCATGTGTAGAGTTTCTTTTTTTGTTTTGTTTTGTTTTGTTTTGTTTTGTTCCGTTTTGTTTTGTTTTGCACGAGGAGGTGGCGGGATGGAGTTTCGCTCTTGCGTCCCAGGATGGAGTGAAATGGCAGAGGGGACTCAGGGAGTCAACCTATGGCAGAGATGGCACGTCATTCAGAGCGTAACGTCCACAGCGAAAGGTGGTAGGGCCGGCACTTTTAAAGGCTGAAATCCCGGCGGCTCAGGCCTGTCGTCCTCGCACTTTGGGAGGCCCAGGAGAACGGATCACTTGAGGTCAGGAGTTCGAGACCAGTGCGGCCAACATGGAGAAACCCCGTCTCTACTCAAAATACAAAAATTAGCCGGATGTGGTGGTGTGCGCCTGTAATCCCAGCCACTGAAGAAGAATCACTGGAATCCGGGAGGCAGAGGTTGCAGTGAGCCGAGGGAGTGCCACTGCACCCCCGCCTGGGTGACAGACTGAGAGAGACTCAGTCCCTCCCTACCAAAAAAGAAAGAAAGAAAGAAAGAAAGAAAGAAAGAAAGAAAGAAAGAAAGAAAGAAAAAAAAAAAAAAAAAAGAAAAAAGAAAAAAAAAACACAGGGACCGCCACCGGGCGCAGTGGCTCACACATGTAATCCCAGCACTTTGGGAGGCCGAGGTGGGCGGATCACCTGAGGTCAGGAGTTCAAGAGCAGCCTGGCCCACATGGTGAAACTCCGTCTCTACTAACATAGAAACATCTTCGGAGCATGATGGTGGGTGCCTGTAATCCCAGCTGCTCAGGAGGCTGAGACGGGAGAATCGCTTGAACCTGGGAGACGGTGGTTGCAGTGAGCCGAATCGCACCACCGCACTCCAGGCTGGGTGGCTGAGTGAGACTCTGTCTTAAAACAACAACAACAACAGCAGCAAAAAAAAAATAGCAAACGCACAAAAAAAGAACAGGCCAAAATACTCCATTGTCACTGAACGTTCCGCCACCAGACCGGAAACCCCCTGACTCAGGTCAAGGAGGTGGTGTTTCCTTCTCTCTGTCTCTGTCTCTGTCTCTCTCTCTCTCTCTCTCTCTCTCTCTCTCTCTCTCTCTCTCCCTCCCCCCCCCCAACTTTTATGTCTTGTTCAAGCAGACATGTGCAAGATTGTTACACAAGTAAACTTCTGACTGGGGGGTTCAGTGTGCAGATGATTTCATCACCCGGATAACTCAGCGCAGTACCCGACAGTTTTCGTGGTTTGGTTTTTTGTTTTGTTTTGTTTTGTTTTGTTTTTCCCTGAAGATGTCTCTCCTTCCACACCTCCTCCCTCAAGTAGGCTCCCGCCTCCCTGGTCCCCCTCGTTCTGCCCACGAGTTCTCATTATTTAGTTCCCAGTTATAGATGAGAACACGCGGTCTTTAGCTGATCGTTGCTTTCATCTTCGGCGGTGGCGGTGAAAGAGGCATGACACGAAATCGACCCTTAGGACGCTCCCCTCCGTCCACACCCCACACCCCCTCCCCACACACACCCTCATTCCTGCCCCCCCTCCTCAAACCCAAGACAGGAAGAAAGGCAGATATTAAAGTCAGAGGTCAGCCTCCAAGACGGTGGAGGCAAGGGATCTGAAAGGGTGAGCAAGCGATAGGGGTCGGGGGATGTCGTGGCCGAGCTAGCAAAAATAGGGGACCGACTTTCCAGCCCCAGCACACCCCCAATCCTCAACCGCAGCTAGCCTCTGGGTGGGGTTGCGCCTGTAAAAGCTTCTGAATGGAGAGAAGCCCAAGGCTATGGAAGGCATCAGCTCCAAGTCCGGGAAGGGAACAGGGCTTTGTGCATTGGAATGGGGCTTTAGAAGGCGGTGCTGCGGTTTCCAAAGCGACACGCCTCGCCTCGCCTCGCCTCGCCTCGCCCCGCCCCGCCTCGCCCAGAGCGAAACTCCGTCTCAAAAAAATAATAATAATTTTAAGATAATAATAATACTAAAAAATAAATAAATAAATAAATAAATAAATAAGAAATAAATAGTTAGTACAGCGGTCGTGGTCGTGAATCATTCCCCGGAGTCCAGGCGCAGTGGCTCACGCCCGTCACGCGAGCACTTTGGGACGCCGGGGCAGAAGGGTTGCAACAACATGATGAGACCCTGTCTGTGCAAAAACAGTTGAAAAGGAAGGCCGGGCGCGGCGGCTGACGCCTGCCGTCCCAGCACTTTGGGAGGCCGGGGAGGGAGAATCACCTGAGGTCGGGAGTTGGAGACCAGCCTGACCAACATGGAGAAGCCCCGTCTCTAGTAAAAATACAAAATCAACCAGACGTGGTGGTGCATACCTGCAACCCGAGCTACTACTCGGGAGGCAGACTCAGGAGAATCTCTTGAACCCGGGAGGCAGAAGTTGCGGTGAGCCGAGATCCGCGCCATTGCACTCCAGTCTGGGCAACAAGAGCGAAACTCTGTCTCGGGAAAAAGAAAAATAAAACAATAAAAATTGAAAATCATCTGGGCACAGTGGCGCATGCCCCGTGGTCCCAGGCACTACACTCTGGAGGCTGAGGTGGAAGGATCGCTTGAGTCCAGGAGCGTCCACACTGCAGTGAGTTTGGTTTTGATGGCACCACTGCCAGGGTGACAGAGTGAGACGCCGTCTGTAAATCAGTCAAGCAATCAATCAGATCACTGCAAGGAGCTCTCTATGTCTTACTTTCAATAGGTGTCTCTTCAGGCCAAGCAGGCATGGTGCCTCACGCCAGTAATCCCAGCACTTTGGGAGGCCGAGGTGGGATGAAAGAAGGAAGGAAGGAAGGAAGGAAGGAAGGAAGGAAGGAAGGAAGGAAGGAAGGAAGGACAGACAGAACAAAAAGTTTTACAACCCTTTTTTTCATAGTGTCAGGAATTTACAGATAATACAAGTAGTTTAGGTCAGGGGCCGATGTTATTAGTATTACTTTTTTTTTTTTTTTTTTAACTCCTACGGCCTGGTGGTGGTGCCAAGGTTGTCTGGCTATTTATCTGACTTTTGTTTGTTTCTAACGTTTTGCTTTCTCTCTTTCCTCCTGTCTTGTGAACTAGGCAAGGTGGGGGGAGGAGGGCAGCAGGAGCAGTAGAGGTCTCCTTCCTCATCCCCCACTTTGAGAATTTTCACTAATTAGTGGGCGGGTTCCCTTTCATTTTTACTTTTTGGGTCTTTTAGCGAGACAGAGTGATAGCGTTTTATGTAATACACTTGTGTGGAAGTTTTCTGACGAGCCATGGTAGCTACAAAACCTTTTATCATTGGAAGGAGCAAGTGTAATACACAGGGGCGCAGCAAGCAAGTAAGTTTCTTTTTTTTTTTTTTTTTTGAGACCGAGTCTCGCTCTGTCACCCAGGCTGGAGTGCTGTGGCCGGATCTCAGCTCACTGCAAGCTCCGCCTCCCGGGTTCACGCCATTCTCCTGCCTCAGCCTCCTGAGTAGCTGGGACTACAGGCGCCCGCCACCTCACCCGGCTAGTTTTTTTGTATTTTTTAGTAGAGACAGGGTTTCACCGTGTTAGCCAGGATGGTCTCGATCTCCTGACCTCGTGATCCGCCCGTCTCGGCCTCCCAAAGTGCTGGGATGACAGGCTTGAGCCACCGCGCCCGGCCAGCAAGTTTCTATTACAAGTAATACACTTACAGTGAGGGTTTTACATTTTCTACAGCTGGAAACTCTTTTCTAAATGAAGACCTAGGATCAAACCTGTGTTAAACCTGAACAGGCACATGTACTAACTTTGTCATGTCTTAAGCAGGTTAGTTTTTAACTGGGCCTTAAAACCTTTTTTTAGCAAGTAAAACAGTATTTTTTAATCAGAGAAGTTTTTACGAGCCCGACGCTTGAACTTGCGGCGTCTGTTTGGGGAAAGAGTTGGTTAAAGTCATGTTATCTTGAGGCATTAACCCTTCTGCTTCTCCAGGCCATTGGTCTCTTACGTTAGCCCTTCTATCAACATAACATGAAGAAACATCTAGGCTGCCAGCAATGTTTTCAGCCTACTGAGGAAATAGGTTTTTTTCTGTTTTTTTATTTTTATTTTTTAAATTTTTGGCTAAAGGAGGAGGTTCTGGTAACTTCTGGTTTATATGTTTAAAGAATGACTGAAAGACCTTGCGATCGTTGCTGGGCTGGACGGGTCTGGGTTTCCTAAGCAGTACGTGTACAGTGGGGACACCTTACATAGGTGTTTCTTCTAGCATGGTTATGGGTGGGGGGTGGGGTGGGGTGGTAACAACAACAAAGCAATGTATAGCATATTCATATCCAGCAAGGACGAAAGAGGTCCTCACCTGGGAAAAAGGTTGAATACAGCGACAGAACAATAGGAAAACAGTTAGTATTCTAGGAAAACTATCTGTCTTAAGATTTTTAACTACATTGACTTGCTTGATGAGTCCTCAAGCTTCGGCCGTGCATAGACTAGTCAGCTGCCGGTGTGTGACTAGAGCAGGGCTTGTGGTCCTCAGCAGCAGCTTGGAGCTTGGTCTCGTCTCAGGATCAGCCGGGCTGGATGATCTGCGCCCTGTTAGCCGGTCCACTTGTCCTGAGCTGTCGGTGTTAGCTGACTGTGGTGGATCCAAGACGCAACACCTGCAACTTTAACAGCAGTGGGAGTGGACAAGGTTACAGTATAGGGCTCATCCTATATGGGTTGTAGAAAAATTAGGTTTTACTTTAAACAGAGTCCCTAGATTTAAATGGGTGTCAGGCTTATAGGCATTATTTTTCTTTATTTAATTATGAACACTTCGTATGGCTATTTTGAAAGGCTGCATTTGCCTTTTAAAGGTTAATTTCTTTAGTTTCCGGAGGTCACCTTTTATTTGACCTACGATTTGCGGGTGGCCAACTGAACACAATCTTACAGGGCAGATACCTAGTTTGTTTGGTAGGGGTGCACCTGACTCGGAGGAGGACCGTAGGCAAAAACCTGATTTTATCTTAAGTGAATTTCCTGGCATATATCTATATATCTATCTATATCTATATCTATATCTGTATCTGTGTGTGTGTGTGTGTGTGTGTGTGTGTGTGTGTGTGTGTGTGTGTATATATATACATCTATCTATCTATCTATCTATCTATCTATCTATCTATATCTATATGGCAACCCTTTTTTTTTCGTTTTGTTTTTTGGTCGCCAGTAGCTGCTCGCTCGAGTGTCCAGTTCATGCGTTCCACCTTTTGTTGAACTTTGTGGCCGATAGGCTGCGTGTAACCTCTGTTGTATTGTTAACAGTCTTGTTAAATCTTGCACTATTCCAGCTACAGCTACAAATGCTGGCCTATTGTCTGACTTTAAAATCAGAGGTAGTCTTAAACCTGGGGATAATGTCTTTTAACAGTACTTTAGTCACTTCTTGTACTTTTTCTGTCCTGGTGGGGAAAACTGTAACTTACCCTGAAAAGGTGCAAACAAGCACTAGCCTCCAGCAGGGGGCAGTCCTGTAAAGTCTATAAGCAAGTTTTCACAAGGTATGGCTCTTTTTCCTGTTTCAGTTTCTTAGAGGAGGAGTTCCCCCCTCCCCCCATCCCCACCCCCACTCCGCCCCTTTGTCACTGTATCTAGTGGCTGAGCCTTCAGTGAGAAATTGGAATCCAGATACGGCAGAGTCTTGCTGTTTGTAACTTCTAATGTGACCATGGGCTCCTGGGAGCCTAATGAGAAGGTGCCTAGTCTGCCCTAGTCTTTACATTCTTCAGCTCCCGTCAGCCTGATCAGATGAGTGTCTGGTTCCTCCAAGGTGCAGCAGCCCTTGGCCGATGGCCTCTTTGTCTTGCGGCCTTGGCCATTTCCTGTATTGCCTTCTGAACATTTACCCTTCTAGAGTCTTTTTTTTTTTTTTCCATCTCGCACATTAATCTCTCTCTAGCCTTGTCCGGCTCTGGAATCCTTGCCTAACTTGACTTCGGTCATGTCTACATCCACGTCCGCGGCCTCTCACAATGCTGCTTCCCCCCCCCGCGTTCTCACGCTCCTACGGCCAGCTGGTGGGGCCCGAGAAACGGCACGGGCCCTGCCCCCGCCCACGCACTGCTGTCTGTCTCTCCTGTTTTCTTTTGATTCTCTATCTTTACACTTGCTTTTAGTCTTTCTTTTTCTTTTGCTCTTTTCCCTCTTTTCTAGAGTTTAACAGGCTCTTTTCTTTATACACTTGGAGGGTGAAACAGGCATACCGAGAGTCAGCGTAAATGTTTACAGTCTTACCCTCACCGAGTTCTAAGGCCCGGATTAAAGCAATGAGCCCAGCTTAACGACAGCGTCCAGGGTTACCACCGCATATTCTGCACATCTCTCCCCTCGTGGGTTGGTGAAGCTGTTCCCGTCCACGCATAGCTCCTAGTGTACTGATGCCCAAGGCTGGTCCCGGAGGTCAGATCTGCTAGAGTACACTGGAGTCCAACACCTCTACACAGTCATGCTCGACAGGGCTCTAGCTGTCGGGAGCAAGGCGGTGGGTTCAGGGTGTTCCCAGTTTAGTAGCTCAATGGTTGAAAAGGGCTGATAGATGAAAGTCTGTTGCCCACCCCCCTCCCCCCGGGATGTGGGCCTGGTCATTATAATAGACAGGTCCTCGTATCTCCCTGAGAGGCATTTACAGAGCTCGAGTAAGACCAGATCTGAGATGGCCCACTTGACTATCTCGACTTCTTTCCTTGGCCTCTGGAGGCTCCGATCCTTCCCTTCGAGGTGAGACCTGGGGCGTGTCAGCTCCTGAATCTCATTTCTGAGGGGGTTGTTGGCCTCGGTGAAGCGGGGTAGGCTGGGAAACATGGAGAAAGAATCTGTGTTATCTCTCGTGGCTCCCGTAAAAACTGGCTTCTCTTGCCGTTTCCTGGGACTCCCTTTTTAAAAAAACTCTGTGTCTGCCGGCGAAGCCGCTCTTACTTTTACTTTTGGCTATTTTGCACAAAGTTGTTAAACAGGGCTAAATTAACGCTGGCTTTGTCTATAATCTATTTCGCCGTGAGTCCATATAAAGGAATTTGATCTAGGTACACAGGCTGTCCTCCGACCCCGTCACCACCTGAACTACACGGCCAATTGTTCTCTGCCTGTAGTTCCTTCCGTGGGCCATCCAACAGCAGAAGAGGGCAATTCTAATTCACCCAGAGTTCGTGACCTCTAGGGGGTTAACTGAACTCTATAATCTCCTGCAAAACCTTTTGTAAGGTTCTGTAACATGCATTTTAGTAGGGTAAGTTGTGACGACTTGATGACTTTCCTTTTATTTTTCTTTTTGAAACGTTTTTAAGAGGGCTCCTAGCAGAGTGGGCTTACTTTGTGTCTGACCTATGTTTCTCTCGAGACGAAACAACATTCACCCTACGAGAAGGAAAGG
>NC_133415.1:37755000-37765000 GCF_049350105.2 Macaca mulatta | reverse complement strand
AGAGCCCCCGGAGCCCGCTTCCCCCCAACACGCACCGCAAGGCCGACCCAAACCCTCCGGGCGCCCACCGGGCCGCCACCGACCTGGCCCCGAAGGCGCGCGCCGTGGGGGTACGCGGACACCGGGCCAACCAGCGTGGCCGGCGGCGGCGACGCCCCCAGAAGGCGGAGCCGGGTTCGGGCCCAGACGGGGCGGCCAACAGCATAAAAGCCGGTGAGCCGCTCGGGGAAGAGAGGATCGGCAGGCGGCGGACAGGGAAAAGGAGCACAAGGCAGGCAAGGAGCCAGGGGGCCACGGAGACGAGGGCACGGGGAACCCGCAGGGGGCTAACTCGGGCAAGCAACCCTCAGGCGCGGCCGGGCCACCAGGAAAACACGGCCACGGGATCCCACCGCCACAGACACGAGGGCGGTCCCGCAGCGCCCCGCCTGGGACGCCGAACGGCCCTTGGGCAGCCCACCGAGCAACCCCCTCACGAGCCCCGGGTCCCGCCACCGGCGGCCCCAAAGCAACCTCAGCCACAAGCCCAACACCAGGGGCCACATGTCGCCCGTCTCTCGTCCGTCCCGGACCCGGTCCCGCTCCGGGAGACCGGCGCGCCGCCCCGTGGGGACGGCTCGCTCCCCAAGGACCAGGCGGCCCCACACCCCGCGCCACGCGAACGCGGTCATCGGCAGCGGTCGCGGCTCGGCACGGGAGCGGGCGGAGAGCCGGCTCACAGCGGAGAGCGGCGTCGCGCGCCAGACGGAGTGCCACGCGCACCCGCCGCTCGCAGCAGCCTTCCCATCCGCTAGGACGTCGGGCCCGGCCCAGCGGGATCCTCCCCCAACTCGGAAGGGGGAGGCGCGGGCCACAGTAGACGACGAGCCGCGCGCTCGGCCCCCGCCGCGGGGTCCGGCGGAACCCTCACTGTCCCCCCACCTCATCCCATCGAGGCGGGGGCAGCGGAGGAGGAGGGTTCTCTGCAGGCGAGTCGCTACGGCAGCGCTACCACAACACAGAGAGAGGCGGCGAGCCGGGGGATCCGGTACCCCAAGGCACACCTCTCGGATCGCTAGAGAAGGCTTTCTCACCGAGGGTGGGTCACGCTCCCCACCCGCCAGTCGCCCCTCGTCGGGCCCGCAGAGGCGCTCAGGGACGCCTGGGGAAGGGAGGGGGCCTGCGGCGCGAGAAGAAACCTGCGGCAACCTGGAGCGTTTGCGGTCAGGGCAGGGGCCCGGCCGGCGCGCGTGCGCACAGCCCCCAAGGCCCCCCGCCGTCCACCCACCTCCTTTCTGTGAGGCAAGGCGCCTCCAGTTAACCCACACACGACCGATCGGAGGCAGAACGGCAGCCCCTCGGCGGCCGGCCGGCGCACGCGTGGCCGGCCCGAGCCCACCGCCACCGCTCACACGGCCCGCGCTCCCCCGCCAGAGGGGAGCACGGGACGTGCGCTCGCCAGACCAGGCGGCGCCCTTCCCCGCGTGGGAGGGGCGCGTCTCACTCAACCGCCTCGACCCGCACAGCCAACGAGCTCCCTCAGGACCCACGCGCGGACACCATGGCGGCGACCGGAGGAGGGGGCGCTGGGGGCGGGAGCGACACACCACCGCTCGGCCTCGGGCACCTGAGAGACAGCCCGGGGCGCTCCAGGAGCACCGCAAAGGCCCAGGCGGAGCCAGCGCTCGTGCAATACCCGAGAGGGCAGCACGGCGGGCCAGCGGGACAGCACCCCCACCGCCGCGGAGGGGGGCGGCCCACGAGGCGACGACCACAAGAGGCGAAAGCGAGGAGTGCCTGCTGCGTCAGAGGACCCCCGCTGACCCACGCCGGACGCCACGAGGCAGACGGCGGGGTCGGGACAGCGAGGTCGGGCCGGGTTCCGCACCCCAGTGCCTCCCAACGCACCGCCCGCAGGCGGGGATGGGAGACGGGGGAAACCCCGCGGGCGGGACGAGAAGAACGGGTCTCATTCACCACGAATGCCCGCCCCTCGCCCGTCGCGGCTCGGTCCCGGCCCGGGAGAGCGTGACATCACCACATCGATCAGGGAAAGCATCCCCGGAGCAGGGTCGGCCAGCCAGCCACAGCCTCCCCAGAGGCCAGCGAGCAGATCAGCCTGGCCATCCCCAGCTCCAGGACAGGGGCGGCAGACAACCCGGCAGAGACGAGGAATGCCTGACACGCACGGCACGGAGCCAGCGGGAGTGGGGTTGTCTCGGCCGCCCCAGGTGCCCGCAGCGGGGAGCGCACGGTGGCAGGGTAAGCCCGCGCCACCTTCCCCGCCGCCCCCAGGTGGGTCAGAGACCCGGACCCAAGGCGGCACCGGGAGCTGGGACGCTCGGATGCATGAGAGACCGGGCACACGGGCCCCAGCAGGCGGCTCAAGCACGAGCAGGGCCGGCTAGCCGGGTCACCGGGAGGCCGAAGACCCGCGACGCATCCAAGAGACCCAACCTCTCCAGCGACAGGTCGCCAGAGGACAGCGTGTCAGCAATAACCCGGTGGCCCAAAATGCCGGCTCGGAGTGAAACATATACCTCCCCAGGAGACAGGAGGTCGAGTCACCGACCACGCCGCCGGCCCAGGGAACCCGCGACACGGGCATCTGTCCCCAAAATCGCCACCATCGCAGCCAGACACGGAGCACCCAGGGCCCTCTGGTCGACCCCAGGACACACGCCGGAGCAGCGCCGGGCCAGGGACGTCCTCCCGGCCACCCGTGCCACGCAGGGGCCGGCCCGAGTCTCCAGAGCGAGACTCGGAAGCGTTTCCGGCCGTCCCCTCGTACGACCGGGACACACGAGGGACCGAAGGCCGGCCAGGTGTGACCTCTCGGGCCGCACGCGCGCTCAGGGAGCGCTCTCCGACTCCCCACGGGGACTTGCAAACAACAGGTCACGGCAGAGGGACCGCTCCCCGGCACCCGGGGGACGAGGCAGGACGGTCCCCGGCTCCCCACGGGGACTTGCAGAAAAAATTCGGCCGCTGCCTCAGACGGCCAGGATGCGCGCGGGCCCGCGACCGGGCCGGGAAGGGTGTCCCCAGCCTCCCACCCCAAGCCCGGTGGGTCCCCGCGGGTCGCGGGTCAGGCCTCGGGAGCCGCGGCGTGCTGGTCGACCAACCCCGGCAGCCCCACACCCGGCTCTGGCCCGAAAGCGCAGCGACAACCTCTCCCCACATAAGCCTGCACGCCTGAGCTCTGACTCACAAGTGACGCGCCAGAGCTCTGGCGCGACCGGGACAGCCCGGCTGACGACCGCGGTCTTTCCGGAGCTCTGCCTAGCTCACAGCGGGGACGGTCCCCTCCCTCGGCAGCTGCCACCGCAGCTCCGGAAGCCAAGGGAACGATATAAAAGCGGCCGCCAGATGGAGTCCGACAACCGTCGCGAACGTCACCAAGACAGATCCGGATGGCAGGCCGGCCCGCGGACCGCAAAACCGAAACCGTGAGTCGAGAGACGCTATCCCGAGGCCGAAAACGCAGCCCCTGTACCCCAACCCCACAGAAACGGTCCCCAAACCCTGTCTCTGCATGGACCGCGACACAGTCAGAAGACAACCCACGGCGTGTGGATGTTCGGAGAGGCATCTCGGTGGGAGAAACAACAAGCAAGGACTCGGTCGCGGGTCGTTGAGGACACAGGGAGACACAGAATGCGTAGGCTCTTCCTGAATCCAGACAGAGAAGGAGGGAGGGAGGGAGGGAGGGAGGGAGGGAGGGAGGGAGGAAAGGCAGGCAGGCAGGCAGGCAGGCAAACATAAAGAAGGAAACAGAGAAAGAAAGAAAGGAAGGAAAACCTAAAGGAGAGAAAGAAAGAAAAGAGAAGAAAAGAGAAGACAAATATTAATATAAGTATTTCCATTTGTATATAGGTATAACATATAAAACTACATTAAAATAGAAAAAAATTTATATGCATACACATGAATGAACAGATAAAAATGAATAAACAAAAAATAAGATAACATAACATAAGCAAATAGGCCAGGCGCGGTGGCTGACGCCTGTGATCCCAGCACTTTCAGAGGCTGGGGGAGAGAGAGAGAAAAAAAATGAAAGAAAGAAAGAAAGAAAGAAAGAAAGAAAGAAAGAAAGAAAGAAAGAAAGAAAGAAAGAGAGAGAGAGAGAGAGAGAGAGAAAGAAAGAAAGAAAGAAAGAAAGAAAGGAAGAAAGAAAGAAAGAGAGAGAGAAAGAAAGACAGAAAGAAAGAAAGAAGAAAGAGAGAGAGAGAGGGAGAAAGACAGCGAGAAAGAAAGACGAGAGAAGAAAGAAAAAAAAAGAAAGAGGAAAGACAGGAAGAAAGACAAAGCAAGAAAGCAAGAAAACAAGACAGCAAGAAAGCACGACAGAAAGAGAGAAAGAGACAGAAAGAAAAAGCAAGAAAGCAGCAGAGAGAGAGAGAGAGAGAGAGAGAGAGAGAGAGAGAGAGGCGCGAGGCGAGGCGAGGCGAGGCGAGGCGAATCTACCTGCTTTCACTACATGTGGGGAGAATCAGGAAAGCCCCCACTAACAACAAGGCCTGAAGTGGAGCTGCCATCTGTGAAATCCGAGCAGAAGAGTCCACACGGGTTAAAGACACGAAGAAAGACAGGGAAACAACTGCTCAAAGAGAAGAACAATCTGGCCCAGCCAGGGTCTGTCTCCTGAAGTTGTGTGGGCAACGAGGGAGTGGGACGGAGGGAGGGAGTGGGACGGAGGGAGGGAGGGCCTCCGAGGCTCGTGTCAAACAATAAATGATAATAAAATAAAAGGAAGTTAAAAAAAAAAATTGCGCATCATTCGTAGCATCACTGACGCCTCGAAAGGCGAGAGGCATGTGTTTATGTCACTGTGGGACTGTTTTCTTTTTTCTTTTCTCTTTTTCTTCCCTCTCTTCCCGGAAACTCACTTTTTAATTATTTCATTTTCCTTTTCTTTTTTTTTTTTTAATTTTTAATTTTACTTTCATTTTTACTTTTATTTTTAATTGCTTGAGAGGTTGTCTCCCTCTCTCGCCCAGGCTGGTGTACAGTGGCGCGATCTCGGCTCACTGCAACCTCCGCCTCCCAGGTTCAAGTGATTCTCCTGCCTCAGCTCGGCCTCCCGAGTAGCTGAGATTACAGAGGCGCACGACCATGCCCGGCTAATTTTTGGTATTTTGACTAGAGACGGACGGGGTTTCACCATACTGGCCCTGCTCGTCTGACCACCTCGTGATCCAGCGATCCACCACCCTCGGCGTCCCAAAGTGCTGGGATGACAGGCTTGAGCCACCGCGCCGGGCCTAGTTATTCCTTTTATTTTATTTCTAATTTTTAATTGTACGTATGCACGTATGCATGTATGTATGTATGTATGTATGTATGTATGTATGCATGCATGCATGTATCTATCCTTTTCTTTTTTTTTGAGACGGACAGAGAGAGACAGTGAGAAACAGAGAGAGAGAGAGAGAGACAGACAGACAGACAGAGAGAGAGAGAGAGAAACAGACGGGGGGGGAGAGAGAGAGAGAGAGAGAGAGAGAGAGAGAGAGAGACCAACAGACAGAAGGACAGGCAGAGAAAGAGAGTAAGACAGAAGACAGACACAGGGAGAGAGACAAGCGGGGGGGGGGGGAGAGAGAGAGAGAGAGAGAGAGAGAGAGAGAGCTCCCAGACATCACGAAGCCGTTTCAATGACATATTCTCTCTGGTCTTTGTCTGGGGATATTCAGTTTTTCAACGTAGGCCTCAAGGGCTCCCAGATGTCCCTTTCGAATCTCTACAAAGAGAGTGTCTCCAACCTGCCTAATCAAAACAAAGGTGTAACCCTTTAGGATGAGTCCACACATCGCAAAGCAGTTTCTCAAATACATTCTTTCTAATTTTCATCTGGGAATATTAGGTGATTCACCATAGGCCTAAAGGGACTCCCAAAAATCCATTCAGAGAGACTGCCCAAAAAAAGTGTTTCTAACCTGATGAATCCAAAGAATGGTGTATCGCTAAGAGATCAATCTACGCATCACAAATCAATGTGACAGATAGCCTCTCTCTGGTTTTAATCTGTGGATAGTCTGCTTTCCAACGTAGGCCTCAATGGGTTTCCAAATGTCCCCTCACAGATTCTACGGAAAGCGTGTTTCCAACCTCCTGGTTCAAAAGAATTATCCGTTCGAGGTGAATCCACACGTCAAAAAGCAGTTTCACCAGCAGCAGTTTTTCTCCTTTTCCTCTGGGGATGTTCACTTTCACCAGGAGCCACAAAGGGCTCCCAAATGTCCCTTCGAAGATTCTGCAAAGAACTGCTTCCAATCGGCCGCGTGCAGCGGCTCACGCCTGTCATCCCAGCATTTTGGGAGGCAGAGGCGGGTGGATCACCTGAGGTCAGGAGTTCGAGACCAGCCTGGCCAAAACGGTGAAACCCCATCTCTACCAAGAACACAAAAAATTTGCCGGGCTTGGTAGCGGGTGCCTGTGATCCCAACTACTTGGGAGGCTGAGGCAGGAGAATCCCTTCAACTGGAAGGCAGAGGTTGCAGTGAGCCGAGATGGTGTCACTGCACTCCAGCCTGGGGGACAGAGTGAGAGTCTGTCTTAAAAAAAATAAAAACATTAAGAAAAAAATACTACTACTACAACAACAACAACAACAACAACAACAACAACAACAACAACAAAATGCTTCCAATCTGCTGAATCAACAGAAAGGTTTAACTCAGTAAGAGGAATCTACACATCGCTAAAAAGCAGTTTTACAGATAGCTTCTTGTTAGTTTTTATCTACAGTTTCCTGGTTTTCACCCTAGGCCTCGAATAGCTCCCAAATGTCCTTTTGCAGATTCTACAAAAGGGCCGCTTCCAACCTGGTATATCAAAAGAAAGGTTTCACTCTGTGAGATGAATCCACACACGACAAAGCAGTTTCAGAGACAGCTTCTTTCTAGTTTTTATTTGGGGATATTCGGTTTTTCACACTAGGCCTCAGTGGGCTCCCAAAGGTATACTCGCGGATTCTACAGAAAGAGTGCTTCAAACCTCCTCAATCAAAAATTAGTTGTAATTCGGTGCCATGAATCCACACATCACAAAGCGGTATCATAGAGAGCTTCTTTCTATTTCTCTGGTGGGGATACTCGGTTTTTCACAACAGGCCCCAGTGGGCTCCCAAATGTCCATTCTGCTTCCAAACTGCTGAATCCAAAGGCAGTTTTAACTCGGTATGATGAATCCACACGTCACAAAGCTGTTTCATGAAGACCTTCTCTCTCGTTTTTATCTGAAAACATAAGATTTTTTCACCATACGACACAAGGGTCTCCGAAATGTACACAGACAGATTCAACAAAAAAACCCTTCCAACCTGCTGAGTAAAAAGAAAGGTTTAACTCTGCGAGACGAATACACACACGACAAAGCAGCTTCACAGAGAATGGTGTTTTTTGTTTGTTTGTTTGCTTGCTTGCTTGCTTGCTTGCTTGCTTTTTGGTTTGTTTTCTTGGTTTTTTTTTTTTTTTTTTTTTTTTTTTTGGAGACGCACTTTCGCTCTTGTTGCTCAGACTGGAGCGCAATGGCGCCATCTCGCCTCACTGCGACCTCCGCCTCCCAGGTTCAAGCAATTCTCCTGCCTCCGTTTCCCTTCCCGAGTAGCTGGGATTACAGGCATGTGCCACCACGCCCGGCTAATTTTGTATTTTCAGTAGAGACGGGGTTTCTCCATGTGGGTCAGTCTGGTCTCGAACTGCCGACCTCAGGTGATCTGCCAGCCTCGGCCTCCCAAAGTGCTGGGATGACAGGCGTGAGCCACCGCGCCCGTACAATTGTATTGTATCGTATTGTATTGTATTTACATTGATTGATTGATTGATTGATGCTGCCTGATCAAAGGTCACTCAGGCCCAGTCGTCAAAGTGGCGATTTCCTAGGCAACAAGGAAGGGGGGAGCTTGGAGGTGGGGGCGGGGGCGGTGGAGAAGACACAGTTGCCCCAGGCTGTGCGCAGGCGGCCTGAGCTTCCTTCCTCTGTTGAGGCCTCCATTTTCAGAGTAACAGTGGCCGCTAGGTGATGCCCGACGTCTGCCAATGAGACTGTCAGCCCGGAATGAATTGGGATCGCCTGGAGGGGGAGGCGGGAGGGGGAAGGATGGAGGCCCCCACAGCACAGTGGGTCACCGCGCCCTTCCAGGCGATCCCCACAACTAATCGACCAGGGCCCCTGGGGGCACACAGCCTAAGACCCCAGCCATCGGATCATCTGGAACTTCTGTCCGAAGACGAGAGACGAGAGACCGACTGGAAATTCTCTCGGTCAAGGTCCAAACGTAAAAGAATCACTGACACAGACACCAGGACTAACTAAGACAATTTGTAAAAGTTTCCGTGTTTTGGGTGAATCCGCGTATTTCTGGATCACAAAATTACTGATTTTGAACATTGCGGTTTTTCCACTCCTTACGTGTACGGTCCTGTGATAGACAGACCAGGGGACTCCTCAGCTCAGAGTCCATGAGGCCAGAAGCTGACATCCTAAATTTCTATGTAGAATGAATTTCAGCAAGCCAGCCAAACACTCTGCCGTAAAACTGTCCGGAAGACAAGCGGTGGTGTTTCGGGGGCGGATTTGGGGGGGGGGGGGGAGCCGGGTGCGGTACGCTCACGCCTGTCATCCCCGCACTTTGGGAGGCCGAGGGCAGGCGGATCCCTCGAGATGGTGGCCATTGCACTCCAGCGTGGGCAACAAGAGCGAAAACTCCGTCCAAAACAAGAACAACAACAGAAACGTGAAGTGCCGTCTGCTGTTCTTTTTGCTTCCCACCCCGAGAAGAACAGAATACAGCTGTTGTCTCCCTGCCCGCCTGCCTGCCTGCCTGCCTGCCTGCCTGCCTGTCTGCGTGCCTGTCTGTCTGTCTGTCTGTCTGTCTGTCTGTCTGTGACAGGGTCTCGCTCTGTCTTTCGCCCAGACTGGAGTGCAGTGACACCATTGTGGCTCACTGCAGCCTCAACTTCCCCGGGGTTAGGGGATTCTTCTAAGGGATCCTACGGCCTCGGCCTCCCAAAGTGTTGGGGTTACAGGCGTGAGCCATCAGCACCCGGCCTGAGTTCATACATCTGGTCTCACTACGCCTTAACCACACGCCCGTGAAGCACTCAAGTCAAGAGAGAGTCGGCAAGAGACTTTCAGCATTCTCTCCCAAAACCAGTGAGGTGGATGGCGGCCCTGTGTTTCCCAAGCTCCTGTGGTTTTAAGTGGCCACGCGTAGAGGATAGATAGATTTAAAATGTTTCCAGAGAGGCGCAAGCCACAGTCATTCAGGACATCCGAGCGCGAGATGGGGTTTCTGACAGCGACTTAAGGGCCAGGGAGGGCCAGAGTCTGCCGAGGCCCTCGTTCCAGTGGTGGGGCCGATGGAACCCAAGGCTGAGGGAGCCAGCAGTCCGCACAGAGAGAGCTCCAGCCCTAGGCCCCACCGTGCAGACCGACTCAGAAGGAAGAGAGTCCCTCATCCTACATACGTCACATCCCTCCACTGAACTTGGGAGCGGATCCGTTTTCCAAACATGAGGTGACTCTCGGTTCGAAATGGATCACAAGGGGCCGGGCTTTCCAGAGTCGGCATGATAAAGCAGTCATTCTGTGGCACAGAACGAGGTGTGGCTCTTATCTAGACTCCGCAGTGAAAGCCAGTGAAACAGGGCGAAACCCCGTGTCTACTAAAAATTAAAAGAGGAGCCGGGCATGGTGCCGCTTGAAGGCAGGAGAATCGCTGGAACCCGGGAGGCAGAGGTTGCAGTGAGCTGAGATCACACCACTGCACTCCAGCCTGGGGGACAGAGCGAGACCGCATCTCAGAAACAGACAAACACACAAAGCCAATCAAGGTGTTTAACTCAACGTGTCACCCACGGGTCTCTCGACAGGATACATCCAGCACCCGGGGAAACAGGGAAACGTCGAGGGGTGGGGTGGAATCTATTTTGTGGCCCCAAGGGAGGGTTTGAGAGATACTCCCGCAAAGGTGACTGCCTAAGGAAGCCCCTCCGTCCAAGAAGCGATAGTC
>NC_133415.1:37740000-37750000 GCF_049350105.2 Macaca mulatta | reverse complement strand
GTGTGTGTGCGTGCGTGTGCGCGCGCGGTGGGACGGAGTTTCGCTCTTGCTGCCCAGGCTGGAGTGCAATGGCGCGATCTCGGCTCACTGCAACCTCCGCTTGCCAGGTTCCAGCGATTCTCCTGCGTCTGCCTCCCGAGTAGCTGGGATTACAGGCCTGCGCCCCCATGCCCGGCTAATTTTGTATTTTTAGTAGAGACGGGGTTTCTTCATGTGGGTCAGGCTGGCCTCGAACTCCCGACCTCAGGTGATCCACCCGCCTCGGCCTTCCAAAATGCTGGGATGACGGGCATGAGCCACCGTGCCCGGCCTTAGCCGTTTATTTTAAAGTCGAGGAGCTTATCAGGGAAATACGAGAAGTTTGGACATCACAGGTGACAGAGAGAAAGGTCTGCAAATGGCCCTTCCATCCAAGTGGGGACCCGGCCTCGATCTCCCGAAATCATGCACCCAGTGGGGAAGCCCGGCAAGGCCCGTCTGTGTAGATTCCTCTCGGCCTCTCTAAGCACGCACTTCTCACTTTGGTGGAAGGGGCAGGGCCCTCTCTGGGACGGGGGAATCTGACAGACAAAGAGACAGACGTAGAAAAAGAGAGATCGACAGACAGAGACAGAGAGAAACGGACAGAAAGAGCGAGAGAGCGAGAGAGCGAGAGCGAGAGCGAGAGAGAGAGAGAAACAGACTAGACAGGGAGGGGGAGAGAGGGAGAGAGACAGACAGAGACAGACAGACAGGCAAAAAAGAGAGTAAGACAGAAGACAGACACAGTGAGTGAGAGACACAGGTAGAGAGAGAGAGAGAGAGAGAGAGAGAGAGAGAGAGACAGAGAGACAGAGAGAAAGAGAGGGACAGGCAGACAGATAAAGAGAGTGACAGAGAAAGACATAGACGGACAGTGAGAGACAGAGAGAAAGAGACAGAGAGAGAGAGAGAGAGAGAGAGAGAGAGAGAGAGAGAGAGGCAGACAGACAGACAGGCAAAGAAAGAGAGTAAGACAGAAGACAGACACAGTGAGAGAGACAGGAAAGACAGAAACGGACAGAGAGAGACAGAGAGGAACAGACAGAAAGAGAGAGGGTCCTAGCCCAATAGCGATACAGTGCCATTTCTTTCATTTCCTCTTTCTTTCCTTCTTTCTTTCTTTCTTTCTTTCTTTCTTTCTTTCTTTCTTTCTTCTTTTTTTATTTTTTTATTTTTTTGAGACGGAGTCTTGCTCTGTCACCCAGGCTGGAGTGCAGTGGCGCGATCGCAGCTCCCTGCAACCTCCGCCTCCCGGGTTCACACCATTCTCCGGCCTCAACCTCCCGAGTAGCTGGGACTACAGGCGCCGGCCACTACACCCAGATAATTCGTTTGTTTTTTTTGGAGAGACGGGGTTTCACCATGTTAGCCAGGATGGTCTCGATCTCCTGACCTGGCGATCCGCCCGCCTCAGCCTCCCAAAGTACTAGGATGACAGACGTGAGCCACTGCGTTCAGTCTACAGTGCCGTATCTCAGAAATCACTCACAGGAACAGACACTTACAGGTCATGTGTAGAGTTTCTTTTTTTGTTTTGTTTTGTTTTGTTTTGTTTTGTTCCGTTTTGTTTTGTTTTGCACGAGGAGGTGGCGGGATGGAGTTTCGCTCTTGCGTCCCAGGATGGAGTGAAATGGCAGAGGGGACTCAGGGAGTCAACCTATGGCAGAGATGGCACGTCATTCAGAGCGTAACGTCCACAGCGAAAGGTGGTAGGGCCGGCACTTTTAAAGGCTGAAATCCCGGCGGCTCAGGCCTGTCGTCCTCGCACTTTGGGAGGCCCAGGAGAACGGATCACTTGAGGTCAGGAGTTCGAGACCAGTGCGGCCAACATGGAGAAACCCCGTCTCTACTCAAAATACAAAAATTAGCCGGATGTGGTGGTGTGCGCCTGTAATCCCAGCCACTGAAGAAGAATCACTGGAATCCGGGAGGCAGAGGTTGCAGTGAGCCGAGGGAGTGCCACTGCACCCCCGCCTGGGTGACAGACTGAGAGAGACTCAGTCCCTCCCTACCAAAAAAGAAAGAAAGAAAGAAAGAAAGAAAGAAAGAAAGAAAGAAAGAAAGAAAGAAAAAAAAAAAAAAAAAAGAAAAAAGAAAAAAAAAACACAGGGACCGCCACCGGGCGCAGTGGCTCACACATGTAATCCCAGCACTTTGGGAGGCCGAGGTGGGCGGATCACCTGAGGTCAGGAGTTCAAGAGCAGCCTGGCCCACATGGTGAAACTCCGTCTCTACTAACATAGAAACATCTTCGGAGCATGATGGTGGGTGCCTGTAATCCCAGCTGCTCAGGAGGCTGAGACGGGAGAATCGCTTGAACCTGGGAGACGGTGGTTGCAGTGAGCCGAATCGCACCACCGCACTCCAGGCTGGGTGGCTGAGTGAGACTCTGTCTTAAAACAACAACAACAACAGCAGCAAAAAAAAAATAGCAAACGCACAAAAAAAGAACAGGCCAAAATACTCCATTGTCACTGAACGTTCCGCCACCAGACCGGAAACCCCCTGACTCAGGTCAAGGAGGTGGTGTTTCCTTCTCTCTGTCTCTGTCTCTGTCTCTCTCTCTCTCTCTCTCTCTCTCTCTCTCTCTCTCTCTCTCCCTCCCCCCCCCCAACTTTTATGTCTTGTTCAAGCAGACATGTGCAAGATTGTTACACAAGTAAACTTCTGACTGGGGGGTTCAGTGTGCAGATGATTTCATCACCCGGATAACTCAGCGCAGTACCCGACAGTTTTCGTGGTTTGGTTTTTTGTTTTGTTTTGTTTTGTTTTGTTTTTCCCTGAAGATGTCTCTCCTTCCACACCTCCTCCCTCAAGTAGGCTCCCGCCTCCCTGGTCCCCCTCGTTCTGCCCACGAGTTCTCATTATTTAGTTCCCAGTTATAGATGAGAACACGCGGTCTTTAGCTGATCGTTGCTTTCATCTTCGGCGGTGGCGGTGAAAGAGGCATGACACGAAATCGACCCTTAGGACGCTCCCCTCCGTCCACACCCCACACCCCCTCCCCACACACACCCTCATTCCTGCCCCCCCTCCTCAAACCCAAGACAGGAAGAAAGGCAGATATTAAAGTCAGAGGTCAGCCTCCAAGACGGTGGAGGCAAGGGATCTGAAAGGGTGAGCAAGCGATAGGGGTCGGGGGATGTCGTGGCCGAGCTAGCAAAAATAGGGGACCGACTTTCCAGCCCCAGCACACCCCCAATCCTCAACCGCAGCTAGCCTCTGGGTGGGGTTGCGCCTGTAAAAGCTTCTGAATGGAGAGAAGCCCAAGGCTATGGAAGGCATCAGCTCCAAGTCCGGGAAGGGAACAGGGCTTTGTGCATTGGAATGGGGCTTTAGAAGGCGGTGCTGCGGTTTCCAAAGCGACACGCCTCGCCTCGCCTCGCCTCGCCTCGCCCCGCCCCGCCTCGCCCAGAGCGAAACTCCGTCTCAAAAAAATAATAATAATTTTAAGATAATAATAATACTAAAAAATAAATAAATAAATAAATAAATAAATAAGAAATAAATAGTTAGTACAGCGGTCGTGGTCGTGAATCATTCCCCGGAGTCCAGGCGCAGTGGCTCACGCCCGTCACGCGAGCACTTTGGGACGCCGGGGCAGAAGGGTTGCAACAACATGATGAGACCCTGTCTGTGCAAAAACAGTTGAAAAGGAAGGCCGGGCGCGGCGGCTGACGCCTGCCGTCCCAGCACTTTGGGAGGCCGGGGAGGGAGAATCACCTGAGGTCGGGAGTTGGAGACCAGCCTGACCAACATGGAGAAGCCCCGTCTCTAGTAAAAATACAAAATCAACCAGACGTGGTGGTGCATACCTGCAACCCGAGCTACTACTCGGGAGGCAGACTCAGGAGAATCTCTTGAACCCGGGAGGCAGAAGTTGCGGTGAGCCGAGATCCGCGCCATTGCACTCCAGTCTGGGCAACAAGAGCGAAACTCTGTCTCGGGAAAAAGAAAAATAAAACAATAAAAATTGAAAATCATCTGGGCACAGTGGCGCATGCCCCGTGGTCCCAGGCACTACACTCTGGAGGCTGAGGTGGAAGGATCGCTTGAGTCCAGGAGCGTCCACACTGCAGTGAGTTTGGTTTTGATGGCACCACTGCCAGGGTGACAGAGTGAGACGCCGTCTGTAAATCAGTCAAGCAATCAATCAGATCACTGCAAGGAGCTCTCTATGTCTTACTTTCAATAGGTGTCTCTTCAGGCCAAGCAGGCATGGTGCCTCACGCCAGTAATCCCAGCACTTTGGGAGGCCGAGGTGGGATGAAAGAAGGAAGGAAGGAAGGAAGGAAGGAAGGAAGGAAGGAAGGAAGGAAGGAAGGAAGGACAGACAGAACAAAAAGTTTTACAACCCTTTTTTTCATAGTGTCAGGAATTTACAGATAATACAAGTAGTTTAGGTCAGGGGCCGATGTTATTAGTATTACTTTTTTTTTTTTTTTTTTAACTCCTACGGCCTGGTGGTGGTGCCAAGGTTGTCTGGCTATTTATCTGACTTTTGTTTGTTTCTAACGTTTTGCTTTCTCTCTTTCCTCCTGTCTTGTGAACTAGGCAAGGTGGGGGGAGGAGGGCAGCAGGAGCAGTAGAGGTCTCCTTCCTCATCCCCCACTTTGAGAATTTTCACTAATTAGTGGGCGGGTTCCCTTTCATTTTTACTTTTTGGGTCTTTTAGCGAGACAGAGTGATAGCGTTTTATGTAATACACTTGTGTGGAAGTTTTCTGACGAGCCATGGTAGCTACAAAACCTTTTATCATTGGAAGGAGCAAGTGTAATACACAGGGGCGCAGCAAGCAAGTAAGTTTCTTTTTTTTTTTTTTTTTTGAGACCGAGTCTCGCTCTGTCACCCAGGCTGGAGTGCTGTGGCCGGATCTCAGCTCACTGCAAGCTCCGCCTCCCGGGTTCACGCCATTCTCCTGCCTCAGCCTCCTGAGTAGCTGGGACTACAGGCGCCCGCCACCTCACCCGGCTAGTTTTTTTGTATTTTTTAGTAGAGACAGGGTTTCACCGTGTTAGCCAGGATGGTCTCGATCTCCTGACCTCGTGATCCGCCCGTCTCGGCCTCCCAAAGTGCTGGGATGACAGGCTTGAGCCACCGCGCCCGGCCAGCAAGTTTCTATTACAAGTAATACACTTACAGTGAGGGTTTTACATTTTCTACAGCTGGAAACTCTTTTCTAAATGAAGACCTAGGATCAAACCTGTGTTAAACCTGAACAGGCACATGTACTAACTTTGTCATGTCTTAAGCAGGTTAGTTTTTAACTGGGCCTTAAAACCTTTTTTTAGCAAGTAAAACAGTATTTTTTAATCAGAGAAGTTTTTACGAGCCCGACGCTTGAACTTGCGGCGTCTGTTTGGGGAAAGAGTTGGTTAAAGTCATGTTATCTTGAGGCATTAACCCTTCTGCTTCTCCAGGCCATTGGTCTCTTACGTTAGCCCTTCTATCAACATAACATGAAGAAACATCTAGGCTGCCAGCAATGTTTTCAGCCTACTGAGGAAATAGGTTTTTTTCTGTTTTTTTATTTTTATTTTTTAAATTTTTGGCTAAAGGAGGAGGTTCTGGTAACTTCTGGTTTATATGTTTAAAGAATGACTGAAAGACCTTGCGATCGTTGCTGGGCTGGACGGGTCTGGGTTTCCTAAGCAGTACGTGTACAGTGGGGACACCTTACATAGGTGTTTCTTCTAGCATGGTTATGGGTGGGGGGTGGGGTGGGGTGGTAACAACAACAAAGCAATGTATAGCATATTCATATCCAGCAAGGACGAAAGAGGTCCTCACCTGGGAAAAAGGTTGAATACAGCGACAGAACAATAGGAAAACAGTTAGTATTCTAGGAAAACTATCTGTCTTAAGATTTTTAACTACATTGACTTGCTTGATGAGTCCTCAAGCTTCGGCCGTGCATAGACTAGTCAGCTGCCGGTGTGTGACTAGAGCAGGGCTTGTGGTCCTCAGCAGCAGCTTGGAGCTTGGTCTCGTCTCAGGATCAGCCGGGCTGGATGATCTGCGCCCTGTTAGCCGGTCCACTTGTCCTGAGCTGTCGGTGTTAGCTGACTGTGGTGGATCCAAGACGCAACACCTGCAACTTTAACAGCAGTGGGAGTGGACAAGGTTACAGTATAGGGCTCATCCTATATGGGTTGTAGAAAAATTAGGTTTTACTTTAAACAGAGTCCCTAGATTTAAATGGGTGTCAGGCTTATAGGCATTATTTTTCTTTATTTAATTATGAACACTTCGTATGGCTATTTTGAAAGGCTGCATTTGCCTTTTAAAGGTTAATTTCTTTAGTTTCCGGAGGTCACCTTTTATTTGACCTACGATTTGCGGGTGGCCAACTGAACACAATCTTACAGGGCAGATACCTAGTTTGTTTGGTAGGGGTGCACCTGACTCGGAGGAGGACCGTAGGCAAAAACCTGATTTTATCTTAAGTGAATTTCCTGGCATATATCTATATATCTATCTATATCTATATCTATATCTGTATCTGTGTGTGTGTGTGTGTGTGTGTGTGTGTGTGTGTGTGTGTGTGTGTATATATATACATCTATCTATCTATCTATCTATCTATCTATCTATCTATATCTATATGGCAACCCTTTTTTTTTCGTTTTGTTTTTTGGTCGCCAGTAGCTGCTCGCTCGAGTGTCCAGTTCATGCGTTCCACCTTTTGTTGAACTTTGTGGCCGATAGGCTGCGTGTAACCTCTGTTGTATTGTTAACAGTCTTGTTAAATCTTGCACTATTCCAGCTACAGCTACAAATGCTGGCCTATTGTCTGACTTTAAAATCAGAGGTAGTCTTAAACCTGGGGATAATGTCTTTTAACAGTACTTTAGTCACTTCTTGTACTTTTTCTGTCCTGGTGGGGAAAACTGTAACTTACCCTGAAAAGGTGCAAACAAGCACTAGCCTCCAGCAGGGGGCAGTCCTGTAAAGTCTATAAGCAAGTTTTCACAAGGTATGGCTCTTTTTCCTGTTTCAGTTTCTTAGAGGAGGAGTTCCCCCCTCCCCCCATCCCCACCCCCACTCCGCCCCTTTGTCACTGTATCTAGTGGCTGAGCCTTCAGTGAGAAATTGGAATCCAGATACGGCAGAGTCTTGCTGTTTGTAACTTCTAATGTGACCATGGGCTCCTGGGAGCCTAATGAGAAGGTGCCTAGTCTGCCCTAGTCTTTACATTCTTCAGCTCCCGTCAGCCTGATCAGATGAGTGTCTGGTTCCTCCAAGGTGCAGCAGCCCTTGGCCGATGGCCTCTTTGTCTTGCGGCCTTGGCCATTTCCTGTATTGCCTTCTGAACATTTACCCTTCTAGAGTCTTTTTTTTTTTTTTCCATCTCGCACATTAATCTCTCTCTAGCCTTGTCCGGCTCTGGAATCCTTGCCTAACTTGACTTCGGTCATGTCTACATCCACGTCCGCGGCCTCTCACAATGCTGCTTCCCCCCCCCGCGTTCTCACGCTCCTACGGCCAGCTGGTGGGGCCCGAGAAACGGCACGGGCCCTGCCCCCGCCCACGCACTGCTGTCTGTCTCTCCTGTTTTCTTTTGATTCTCTATCTTTACACTTGCTTTTAGTCTTTCTTTTTCTTTTGCTCTTTTCCCTCTTTTCTAGAGTTTAACAGGCTCTTTTCTTTATACACTTGGAGGGTGAAACAGGCATACCGAGAGTCAGCGTAAATGTTTACAGTCTTACCCTCACCGAGTTCTAAGGCCCGGATTAAAGCAATGAGCCCAGCTTAACGACAGCGTCCAGGGTTACCACCGCATATTCTGCACATCTCTCCCCTCGTGGGTTGGTGAAGCTGTTCCCGTCCACGCATAGCTCCTAGTGTACTGATGCCCAAGGCTGGTCCCGGAGGTCAGATCTGCTAGAGTACACTGGAGTCCAACACCTCTACACAGTCATGCTCGACAGGGCTCTAGCTGTCGGGAGCAAGGCGGTGGGTTCAGGGTGTTCCCAGTTTAGTAGCTCAATGGTTGAAAAGGGCTGATAGATGAAAGTCTGTTGCCCACCCCCCTCCCCCCGGGATGTGGGCCTGGTCATTATAATAGACAGGTCCTCGTATCTCCCTGAGAGGCATTTACAGAGCTCGAGTAAGACCAGATCTGAGATGGCCCACTTGACTATCTCGACTTCTTTCCTTGGCCTCTGGAGGCTCCGATCCTTCCCTTCGAGGTGAGACCTGGGGCGTGTCAGCTCCTGAATCTCATTTCTGAGGGGGTTGTTGGCCTCGGTGAAGCGGGGTAGGCTGGGAAACATGGAGAAAGAATCTGTGTTATCTCTCGTGGCTCCCGTAAAAACTGGCTTCTCTTGCCGTTTCCTGGGACTCCCTTTTTAAAAAAACTCTGTGTCTGCCGGCGAAGCCGCTCTTACTTTTACTTTTGGCTATTTTGCACAAAGTTGTTAAACAGGGCTAAATTAACGCTGGCTTTGTCTATAATCTATTTCGCCGTGAGTCCATATAAAGGAATTTGATCTAGGTACACAGGCTGTCCTCCGACCCCGTCACCACCTGAACTACACGGCCAATTGTTCTCTGCCTGTAGTTCCTTCCGTGGGCCATCCAACAGCAGAAGAGGGCAATTCTAATTCACCCAGAGTTCGTGACCTCTAGGGGGTTAACTGAACTCTATAATCTCCTGCAAAACCTTTTGTAAGGTTCTGTAACATGCATTTTAGTAGGGTAAGTTGTGACGACTTGATGACTTTCCTTTTATTTTTCTTTTTGAAACGTTTTTAAGAGGGCTCCTAGCAGAGTGGGCTTACTTTGTGTCTGACCTATGTTTCTCTCGAGACGAAACAACATTCACCCTACGAGAAGGAAAGGGTAAAAGGTCACTCAGTCACGTAATTCACACTAAATCAAAATGAAAGCTAAAACCAAAGTGTCGTTAAGGGCACACCTGTTCGTCAAGCAATTTAAGCCAAACCAAAATCAGGAGCAAGACCAAAGTGGCAATCAAGGCAGGCCTGTTTATCAAGCAATTCAAGTCAAGTCAAAATCGAAACCGAAACCAAAGTATCAACCAATGAATTCAAGTCAAGTCAGAAACCAAAACCAAAGTGCCGGTAGAGGCACGCCGTGGGTGATCAGGCCACGCTTCCACTCAAACGGAGTGGGGGAAGTTCCAAAGAGCAGTCTCAGCAAGTTTCAGATGTCCGGACTGAAAGTGCCAGTTCCTTCCCAGTGTCCAGCCACTGTGCGGATCCTCCACGGGGGCGTGCTGTGCACTGCTCTTTGGAGGCGAGGCATCGCACCGGGGCAGATGCCTACCCGGCAGCACTCTGAGGATCCGCATCGCTCAAGCTGGCCAGAGTCCCCCGCAGGGATGCTCTACAGGGCAGGCATAAGCCGCCTAAGGGGCTGCCTCGACCCTCCGTGCATCACCAGCTCGCTTCCCGGTGAGGGAACCCAGAAATGTAGCAGGACAAGCCGCAGACAAAACTCCTGAGACACCGGATTAAAGAAGGAAGAGGTTTTTCATTCGGCCGGGAGCGTCGGCAGACTCGCATCTTAGGAGCCGAGCTCCCCGAAAAAGACTTTTTTAAAGGCTTACAACCTCAAGGGTTGCACGTGAAAGGGTCGTGACAAATCGAGCAAGCGTGGGAAACGTGACTGGGGGCTACCTGCATCAGCTAACAGAACAAAAAGTTTTACAAGGAATTCACAGATAACAGAAGTAGTTCAGGTCGGGGGTCGATGTTATTATTATTACTTCCTCTTTTTCTTTTTTTTTTCCTTTTTTTTTTCTTTCTTTCTTTCTTTCTTTCTTTCTTTCTTTCTTTCTTTCTTTCTTTCTTTCTTTCTTTCTTTGTTTTTTTAAATCTCCTAGGGCCGTGTGGTGGCACCAAGGGTGTCTGGCCATTTATCTTGCTTTCGTTCCTTTCTAACTTTCTGCTTTCTGTCTTTCCTCTTGTCTTGTGAACTAGGCGAGGTGCGGGGAGGAGGGCAGCAGGAGTAG
>NC_133415.1:37715000-37722500 GCF_049350105.2 Macaca mulatta | reverse complement strand
GGACGCCTGGGGAAGGGAGGGGGCCTGCGGCGCGAGAAGAAACCTGCGGCAACCTGGAGCGTTTGCGGTCAGGGCAGGGGCCCGGCCGGCGCGCGTGCGCACAGCCCCCAAGGCCCCCCGCCGTCCACCCACCTCCTTTCTGTGAGGCAAGGCGCCTCCAGTTAACCCACACACGACCGATCGGAGGCAGAACGGCAGCCCCTCGGCGGCCGGCCGGCGCACGCGTGGCCGGCCCGAGCCCACCGCCACCGCTCACACGGCCCGCGCTCCCCCGCCAGAGGGGAGCACGGGACGTGCGCTCGCCAGACCAGGCGGCGCCCTTCCCCGCGTGGGAGGGGCGCGTCTCACTCAACCGCCTCGACCCGCACAGCCAACGAGCTCCCTCAGGACCCACGCGCGGACACCATGGCGGCGACCGGAGGAGGGGGCGCTGGGGGCGGGAGCGACACACCACCGCTCGGCCTCGGGCACCTGAGAGACAGCCCGGGGCGCTCCAGGAGCACCGCAAAGGCCCAGGCGGAGCCAGCGCTCGTGCAATACCCGAGAGGGCAGCACGGCGGGCCAGCGGGACAGCACCCCCACCGCCGCGGAGGGGGGCGGCCCACGAGGCGACGACCACAAGAGGCGAAAGCGAGGAGTGCCTGCTGCGTCAGAGGACCCCCGCTGACCCACGCCGGACGCCACGAGGCAGACGGCGGGGTCGGGACAGCGAGGTCGGGCCGGGTTCCGCACCCCAGTGCCTCCCAACGCACCGCCCGCAGGCGGGGATGGGAGACGGGGGAAACCCCGCGGGCGGGACGAGAAGAACGGGTCTCATTCACCACGAATGCCCGCCCCTCGCCCGTCGCGGCTCGGTCCCGGCCCGGGAGAGCGTGACATCACCACATCGATCAGGGAAAGCATCCCCGGAGCAGGGTCGGCCAGCCAGCCACAGCCTCCCCAGAGGCCAGCGAGCAGATCAGCCTGGCCATCCCCAGCTCCAGGACAGGGGCGGCAGACAACCCGGCAGAGACGAGGAATGCCTGACACGCACGGCACGGAGCCAGCGGGAGTGGGGTTGTCTCGGCCGCCCCAGGTGCCCGCAGCGGGGAGCGCACGGTGGCAGGGTAAGCCCGCGCCACCTTCCCCGCCGCCCCCAGGTGGGTCAGAGACCCGGACCCAAGGCGGCACCGGGAGCTGGGACGCTCGGATGCATGAGAGACCGGGCACACGGGCCCCAGCAGGCGGCTCAAGCACGAGCAGGGCCGGCTAGCCGGGTCACCGGGAGGCCGAAGACCCGCGACGCATCCAAGAGACCCAACCTCTCCAGCGACAGGTCGCCAGAGGACAGCGTGTCAGCAATAACCCGGTGGCCCAAAATGCCGGCTCGGAGTGAAACATATACCTCCCCAGGAGACAGGAGGTCGAGTCACCGACCACGCCGCCGGCCCAGGGAACCCGCGACACGGGCATCTGTCCCCAAAATCGCCACCATCGCAGCCAGACACGGAGCACCCAGGGCCCTCTGGTCGACCCCAGGACACACGCCGGAGCAGCGCCGGGCCAGGGACGTCCTCCCGGCCACCCGTGCCACGCAGGGGCCGGCCCGAGTCTCCAGAGCGAGACTCGGAAGCGTTTCCGGCCGTCCCCTCGTACGACCGGGACACACGAGGGACCGAAGGCCGGCCAGGTGTGACCTCTCGGGCCGCACGCGCGCTCAGGGAGCGCTCTCCGACTCCCCACGGGGACTTGCAAACAACAGGTCACGGCAGAGGGACCGCTCCCCGGCACCCGGGGGACGAGGCAGGACGGTCCCCGGCTCCCCACGGGGACTTGCAGAAAAAATTCGGCCGCTGCCTCAGACGGCCAGGATGCGCGCGGGCCCGCGACCGGGCCGGGAAGGGTGTCCCCAGCCTCCCACCCCAAGCCCGGTGGGTCCCCGCGGGTCGCGGGTCAGGCCTCGGGAGCCGCGGCGTGCTGGTCGACCAACCCCGGCAGCCCCACACCCGGCTCTGGCCCGAAAGCGCAGCGACAACCTCTCCCCACATAAGCCTGCACGCCTGAGCTCTGACTCACAAGTGACGCGCCAGAGCTCTGGCGCGACCGGGACAGCCCGGCTGACGACCGCGGTCTTTCCGGAGCTCTGCCTAGCTCACAGCGGGGACGGTCCCCTCCCTCGGCAGCTGCCACCGCAGCTCCGGAAGCCAAGGGAACGATATAAAAGCGGCCGCCAGATGGAGTCCGACAACCGTCGCGAACGTCACCAAGACAGATCCGGATGGCAGGCCGGCCCGCGGACCGCAAAACCGAAACCGTGAGTCGAGAGACGCTATCCCGAGGCCGAAAACGCAGCCCCTGTACCCCAACCCCACAGAAACGGTCCCCAAACCCTGTCTCTGCATGGACCGCGACACAGTCAGAAGACAACCCACGGCGTGTGGATGTTCGGAGAGGCATCTCGGTGGGAGAAACAACAAGCAAGGACTCGGTCGCGGGTCGTTGAGGACACAGGGAGACACAGAATGCGTAGGCTCTTCCTGAATCCAGACAGAGAAGGAGGGAGGGAGGGAGGGAGGGAGGGAGGGAGGGAGGGAGGAAAGGCAGGCAGGCAGGCAGGCAGGCAAACATAAAGAAGGAAACAGAGAAAGAAAGAAAGGAAGGAAAACCTAAAGGAGAGAAAGAAAGAAAAGAGAAGAAAAGAGAAGACAAATATTAATATAAGTATTTCCATTTGTATATAGGTATAACATATAAAACTACATTAAAATAGAAAAAAATTTATATGCATACACATGAATGAACAGATAAAAATGAATAAACAAAAAATAAGATAACATAACATAAGCAAATAGGCCAGGCGCGGTGGCTGACGCCTGTGATCCCAGCACTTTCAGAGGCTGGGGGAGAGAGAGAGAAAAAAAATGAAAGAAAGAAAGAAAGAAAGAAAGAAAGAAAGAAAGAAAGAAAGAAAGAAAGAAAGAAAGAGAGAGAGAGAGAGAGAGAGAGAAAGAAAGAAAGAAAGAAAGAAAGAAAGGAAGAAAGAAAGAAAGAGAGAGAGAAAGAAAGACAGAAAGAAAGAAAGAAGAAAGAGAGAGAGAGAGGGAGAAAGACAGCGAGAAAGAAAGACGAGAGAAGAAAGAAAAAAAAAGAAAGAGGAAAGACAGGAAGAAAGACAAAGCAAGAAAGCAAGAAAACAAGACAGCAAGAAAGCACGACAGAAAGAGAGAAAGAGACAGAAAGAAAAAGCAAGAAAGCAGCAGAGAGAGAGAGAGAGAGAGAGAGAGAGAGAGAGAGAGAGGCGCGAGGCGAGGCGAGGCGAGGCGAGGCGAATCTACCTGCTTTCACTACATGTGGGGAGAATCAGGAAAGCCCCCACTAACAACAAGGCCTGAAGTGGAGCTGCCATCTGTGAAATCCGAGCAGAAGAGTCCACACGGGTTAAAGACACGAAGAAAGACAGGGAAACAACTGCTCAAAGAGAAGAACAATCTGGCCCAGCCAGGGTCTGTCTCCTGAAGTTGTGTGGGCAACGAGGGAGTGGGACGGAGGGAGGGAGTGGGACGGAGGGAGGGAGGGCCTCCGAGGCTCGTGTCAAACAATAAATGATAATAAAATAAAAGGAAGTTAAAAAAAAAAATTGCGCATCATTCGTAGCATCACTGACGCCTCGAAAGGCGAGAGGCATGTGTTTATGTCACTGTGGGACTGTTTTCTTTTTTCTTTTCTCTTTTTCTTCCCTCTCTTCCCGGAAACTCACTTTTTAATTATTTCATTTTCCTTTTCTTTTTTTTTTTTTAATTTTTAATTTTACTTTCATTTTTACTTTTATTTTTAATTGCTTGAGAGGTTGTCTCCCTCTCTCGCCCAGGCTGGTGTACAGTGGCGCGATCTCGGCTCACTGCAACCTCCGCCTCCCAGGTTCAAGTGATTCTCCTGCCTCAGCTCGGCCTCCCGAGTAGCTGAGATTACAGAGGCGCACGACCATGCCCGGCTAATTTTTGGTATTTTGACTAGAGACGGACGGGGTTTCACCATACTGGCCCTGCTCGTCTGACCACCTCGTGATCCAGCGATCCACCACCCTCGGCGTCCCAAAGTGCTGGGATGACAGGCTTGAGCCACCGCGCCGGGCCTAGTTATTCCTTTTATTTTATTTCTAATTTTTAATTGTACGTATGCACGTATGCATGTATGTATGTATGTATGTATGTATGTATGTATGCATGCATGCATGTATCTATCCTTTTCTTTTTTTTTGAGACGGACAGAGAGAGACAGTGAGAAACAGAGAGAGAGAGAGAGAGACAGACAGACAGACAGAGAGAGAGAGAGAGAAACAGACGGGGGGGGAGAGAGAGAGAGAGAGAGAGAGAGAGAGAGAGAGAGACCAACAGACAGAAGGACAGGCAGAGAAAGAGAGTAAGACAGAAGACAGACACAGGGAGAGAGACAAGCGGGGGGGGGGGGAGAGAGAGAGAGAGAGAGAGAGAGAGAGAGAGCTCCCAGACATCACGAAGCCGTTTCAATGACATATTCTCTCTGGTCTTTGTCTGGGGATATTCAGTTTTTCAACGTAGGCCTCAAGGGCTCCCAGATGTCCCTTTCGAATCTCTACAAAGAGAGTGTCTCCAACCTGCCTAATCAAAACAAAGGTGTAACCCTTTAGGATGAGTCCACACATCGCAAAGCAGTTTCTCAAATACATTCTTTCTAATTTTCATCTGGGAATATTAGGTGATTCACCATAGGCCTAAAGGGACTCCCAAAAATCCATTCAGAGAGACTGCCCAAAAAAAGTGTTTCTAACCTGATGAATCCAAAGAATGGTGTATCGCTAAGAGATCAATCTACGCATCACAAATCAATGTGACAGATAGCCTCTCTCTGGTTTTAATCTGTGGATAGTCTGCTTTCCAACGTAGGCCTCAATGGGTTTCCAAATGTCCCCTCACAGATTCTACGGAAAGCGTGTTTCCAACCTCCTGGTTCAAAAGAATTATCCGTTCGAGGTGAATCCACACGTCAAAAAGCAGTTTCACCAGCAGCAGTTTTTCTCCTTTTCCTCTGGGGATGTTCACTTTCACCAGGAGCCACAAAGGGCTCCCAAATGTCCCTTCGAAGATTCTGCAAAGAACTGCTTCCAATCGGCCGCGTGCAGCGGCTCACGCCTGTCATCCCAGCATTTTGGGAGGCAGAGGCGGGTGGATCACCTGAGGTCAGGAGTTCGAGACCAGCCTGGCCAAAACGGTGAAACCCCATCTCTACCAAGAACACAAAAAATTTGCCGGGCTTGGTAGCGGGTGCCTGTGATCCCAACTACTTGGGAGGCTGAGGCAGGAGAATCCCTTCAACTGGAAGGCAGAGGTTGCAGTGAGCCGAGATGGTGTCACTGCACTCCAGCCTGGGGGACAGAGTGAGAGTCTGTCTTAAAAAAAATAAAAACATTAAGAAAAAAATACTACTACTACAACAACAACAACAACAACAACAACAACAACAACAACAACAAAATGCTTCCAATCTGCTGAATCAACAGAAAGGTTTAACTCAGTAAGAGGAATCTACACATCGCTAAAAAGCAGTTTTACAGATAGCTTCTTGTTAGTTTTTATCTACAGTTTCCTGGTTTTCACCCTAGGCCTCGAATAGCTCCCAAATGTCCTTTTGCAGATTCTACAAAAGGGCCGCTTCCAACCTGGTATATCAAAAGAAAGGTTTCACTCTGTGAGATGAATCCACACACGACAAAGCAGTTTCAGAGACAGCTTCTTTCTAGTTTTTATTTGGGGATATTCGGTTTTTCACACTAGGCCTCAGTGGGCTCCCAAAGGTATACTCGCGGATTCTACAGAAAGAGTGCTTCAAACCTCCTCAATCAAAAATTAGTTGTAATTCGGTGCCATGAATCCACACATCACAAAGCGGTATCATAGAGAGCTTCTTTCTATTTCTCTGGTGGGGATACTCGGTTTTTCACAACAGGCCCCAGTGGGCTCCCAAATGTCCATTCTGCTTCCAAACTGCTGAATCCAAAGGCAGTTTTAACTCGGTATGATGAATCCACACGTCACAAAGCTGTTTCATGAAGACCTTCTCTCTCGTTTTTATCTGAAAACATAAGATTTTTTCACCATACGACACAAGGGTCTCCGAAATGTACACAGACAGATTCAACAAAAAAACCCTTCCAACCTGCTGAGTAAAAAGAAAGGTTTAACTCTGCGAGACGAATACACACACGACAAAGCAGCTTCACAGAGAATGGTGTTTTTTGTTTGTTTGTTTGCTTGCTTGCTTGCTTGCTTGCTTGCTTTTTGGTTTGTTTTCTTGGTTTTTTTTTTTTTTTTTTTTTTTTTTTTGGAGACGCACTTTCGCTCTTGTTGCTCAGACTGGAGCGCAATGGCGCCATCTCGCCTCACTGCGACCTCCGCCTCCCAGGTTCAAGCAATTCTCCTGCCTCCGTTTCCCTTCCCGAGTAGCTGGGATTACAGGCATGTGCCACCACGCCCGGCTAATTTTGTATTTTCAGTAGAGACGGGGTTTCTCCATGTGGGTCAGTCTGGTCTCGAACTGCCGACCTCAGGTGATCTGCCAGCCTCGGCCTCCCAAAGTGCTGGGATGACAGGCGTGAGCCACCGCGCCCGTACAATTGTATTGTATCGTATTGTATTGTATTTACATTGATTGATTGATTGATTGATGCTGCCTGATCAAAGGTCACTCAGGCCCAGTCGTCAAAGTGGCGATTTCCTAGGCAACAAGGAAGGGGGGAGCTTGGAGGTGGGGGCGGGGGCGGTGGAGAAGACACAGTTGCCCCAGGCTGTGCGCAGGCGGCCTGAGCTTCCTTCCTCTGTTGAGGCCTCCATTTTCAGAGTAACAGTGGCCGCTAGGTGATGCCCGACGTCTGCCAATGAGACTGTCAGCCCGGAATGAATTGGGATCGCCTGGAGGGGGAGGCGGGAGGGGGAAGGATGGAGGCCCCCACAGCACAGTGGGTCACCGCGCCCTTCCAGGCGATCCCCACAACTAATCGACCAGGGCCCCTGGGGGCACACAGCCTAAGACCCCAGCCATCGGATCATCTGGAACTTCTGTCCGAAGACGAGAGACGAGAGACCGACTGGAAATTCTCTCGGTCAAGGTCCAAACGTAAAAGAATCACTGACACAGACACCAGGACTAACTAAGACAATTTGTAAAAGTTTCCGTGTTTTGGGTGAATCCGCGTATTTCTGGATCACAAAATTACTGATTTTGAACATTGCGGTTTTTCCACTCCTTACGTGTACGGTCCTGTGATAGACAGACCAGGGGACTCCTCAGCTCAGAGTCCATGAGGCCAGAAGCTGACATCCTAAATTTCTATGTAGAATGAATTTCAGCAAGCCAGCCAAACACTCTGCCGTAAAACTGTCCGGAAGACAAGCGGTGGTGTTTCGGGGGCGGATTTGGGGGGGGGGGGGGAGCCGGGTGCGGTACGCTCACGCCTGTCATCCCCGCACTTTGGGAGGCCGAGGGCAG
>NC_133415.1:37700000-37710000 GCF_049350105.2 Macaca mulatta | reverse complement strand
AGCGCCGATAAAAGAACAATAGGGCCCCCCGCCAGGGCGGAGGTTACCTAGGCAACGAGGGAGAGAGGGAGGGGCCTCCAGAAGGGAGGGCGAGAAACCGGTTGCCCCGGGCTCGGTGAAGTTTCGGCGAGACCTCCCTCCGTGCCACCTCGACTTTCAGTAACAGTGGCCGCTAGGTGATGCCCGAAGACAACCGATGCCTGCAAGTGTCAGTCATCACGGAAAAGAAGTGAAGGATGGATCGCTCTGGGTCGGGGTGGAGGTTGGGGAGGGGGATGCGGCGGAGGCACACCGCGTCGCCGGCGTCTCCCGGATCCCTCTCAGACCAGGCCATTTCCGGGCCCAGGGAGTCCTCCCACGCGATGCCCGCGACTGGTCGACCAGAACCCCCAGGGGCACAGCCAAAGTTTCTGCCCCTGGGATCACCTGGCACTTCCATTCCCCCAGAGAGAAGAGAGGACCAGGGGTGCGGGGCGCGTGGAGGACGCCAGGGGTGGAGGTGGGAGCTACCAAAGACACAAGTGCGGTCATTAGCGTGTCAGAGTGGACTCCAGACCCACGACCTCAGAGAGGCAATCCCTGAACGAGTGTTAGTGCATGACATCCACGCTCCCGGACACGGCGTGGATTTCACGGGGAAAGCAGTGCACATCACACTCCCTTCCTGTTCCGGGGCAAGATTTTGCTCCCGAAGTACCCATTTCTCAACCGTGTTCCCCAAAGTCCACCCTGTCGTGAATCAGTCATGAATCTAGTCAGTACGGTGAATCGCGGAGCAGCCACATCCCACCACGAAGATCGGAGTCCGCACACTACACATCGCCCCACGCGGTGTCTCCCCACAAGAACATCACCGCCGTCCTAGCCGAGTAGTGATACAGTGCCATTTCTTTCATTTTCTCTTTCTCGCTTGCTATTTATTTATTTATTTATTTATTTATTTTTGAGACAGAGTCTCACTCACTCTACAGCCCAAGCTGTAGCGCTGTGGCACGATCTCGGCTCACGGCAACCCCCGCCTCCCAGGTTCAAGCGATTCTCCCGCCTCCGACTCCCGAGTAGCTGGGATCACAGGGGTCTGCCCCACCGCACCCGACTCAGTTTTGTAGTTTTAGTAGAGACGGGGTTTCACCACGTGGGCCAGGCTGGTCTTGAACTCCTGACCTCCTGATCCGCCCGCCTCGGCTTCCCAAAGTGCTGGGGTGACAGACGTGAGCCACCGCGTTCAGCCCCTACGGTGCCATTGCTTGGAAATCACTCGTGGGAACACACACTTATGGGTCACGTGTGAAGAATTTTCCTTTGTCTATTTTTTTTCCCCTTTTTTTCGTGTGTGTGTGTGTGTGTGTGTGTGTGTGTGTGTGTGTGTGTGTGCGTGCGTGTGCGCGCGCGGTGGGACGGAGTTTCGCTCTTGCTGCCCAGGCTGGAGTGCAATGGCGCGATCTCGGCTCACTGCAACCTCCGCTTGCCAGGTTCCAGCGATTCTCCTGCGTCTGCCTCCCGAGTAGCTGGGATTACAGGCCTGCGCCCCCATGCCCGGCTAATTTTGTATTTTTAGTAGAGACGGGGTTTCTTCATGTGGGTCAGGCTGGCCTCGAACTCCCGACCTCAGGTGATCCACCCGCCTCGGCCTTCCAAAATGCTGGGATGACGGGCATGAGCCACCGTGCCCGGCCTTAGCCGTTTATTTTAAAGTCGAGGAGCTTATCAGGGAAATACGAGAAGTTTGGACATCACAGGTGACAGAGAGAAAGGTCTGCAAATGGCCCTTCCATCCAAGTGGGGACCCGGCCTCGATCTCCCGAAATCATGCACCCAGTGGGGAAGCCCGGCAAGGCCCGTCTGTGTAGATTCCTCTCGGCCTCTCTAAGCACGCACTTCTCACTTTGGTGGAAGGGGCAGGGCCCTCTCTGGGACGGGGGAATCTGACAGACAAAGAGACAGACGTAGAAAAAGAGAGATCGACAGACAGAGACAGAGAGAAACGGACAGAAAGAGCGAGAGAGCGAGAGAGCGAGAGCGAGAGCGAGAGAGAGAGAGAAACAGACTAGACAGGGAGGGGGAGAGAGGGAGAGAGACAGACAGAGACAGACAGACAGGCAAAAAAGAGAGTAAGACAGAAGACAGACACAGTGAGTGAGAGACACAGGTAGAGAGAGAGAGAGAGAGAGAGAGAGAGAGAGAGAGACAGAGAGACAGAGAGAAAGAGAGGGACAGGCAGACAGATAAAGAGAGTGACAGAGAAAGACATAGACGGACAGTGAGAGACAGAGAGAAAGAGACAGAGAGAGAGAGAGAGAGAGAGAGAGAGAGAGAGAGAGAGAGGCAGACAGACAGACAGGCAAAGAAAGAGAGTAAGACAGAAGACAGACACAGTGAGAGAGACAGGAAAGACAGAAACGGACAGAGAGAGACAGAGAGGAACAGACAGAAAGAGAGAGGGTCCTAGCCCAATAGCGATACAGTGCCATTTCTTTCATTTCCTCTTTCTTTCCTTCTTTCTTTCTTTCTTTCTTTCTTTCTTTCTTTCTTTCTTTCTTCTTTTTTTATTTTTTTATTTTTTTGAGACGGAGTCTTGCTCTGTCACCCAGGCTGGAGTGCAGTGGCGCGATCGCAGCTCCCTGCAACCTCCGCCTCCCGGGTTCACACCATTCTCCGGCCTCAACCTCCCGAGTAGCTGGGACTACAGGCGCCGGCCACTACACCCAGATAATTCGTTTGTTTTTTTTGGAGAGACGGGGTTTCACCATGTTAGCCAGGATGGTCTCGATCTCCTGACCTGGCGATCCGCCCGCCTCAGCCTCCCAAAGTACTAGGATGACAGACGTGAGCCACTGCGTTCAGTCTACAGTGCCGTATCTCAGAAATCACTCACAGGAACAGACACTTACAGGTCATGTGTAGAGTTTCTTTTTTTGTTTTGTTTTGTTTTGTTTTGTTTTGTTCCGTTTTGTTTTGTTTTGCACGAGGAGGTGGCGGGATGGAGTTTCGCTCTTGCGTCCCAGGATGGAGTGAAATGGCAGAGGGGACTCAGGGAGTCAACCTATGGCAGAGATGGCACGTCATTCAGAGCGTAACGTCCACAGCGAAAGGTGGTAGGGCCGGCACTTTTAAAGGCTGAAATCCCGGCGGCTCAGGCCTGTCGTCCTCGCACTTTGGGAGGCCCAGGAGAACGGATCACTTGAGGTCAGGAGTTCGAGACCAGTGCGGCCAACATGGAGAAACCCCGTCTCTACTCAAAATACAAAAATTAGCCGGATGTGGTGGTGTGCGCCTGTAATCCCAGCCACTGAAGAAGAATCACTGGAATCCGGGAGGCAGAGGTTGCAGTGAGCCGAGGGAGTGCCACTGCACCCCCGCCTGGGTGACAGACTGAGAGAGACTCAGTCCCTCCCTACCAAAAAAGAAAGAAAGAAAGAAAGAAAGAAAGAAAGAAAGAAAGAAAGAAAGAAAGAAAAAAAAAAAAAAAAAAGAAAAAAGAAAAAAAAAACACAGGGACCGCCACCGGGCGCAGTGGCTCACACATGTAATCCCAGCACTTTGGGAGGCCGAGGTGGGCGGATCACCTGAGGTCAGGAGTTCAAGAGCAGCCTGGCCCACATGGTGAAACTCCGTCTCTACTAACATAGAAACATCTTCGGAGCATGATGGTGGGTGCCTGTAATCCCAGCTGCTCAGGAGGCTGAGACGGGAGAATCGCTTGAACCTGGGAGACGGTGGTTGCAGTGAGCCGAATCGCACCACCGCACTCCAGGCTGGGTGGCTGAGTGAGACTCTGTCTTAAAACAACAACAACAACAGCAGCAAAAAAAAAATAGCAAACGCACAAAAAAAGAACAGGCCAAAATACTCCATTGTCACTGAACGTTCCGCCACCAGACCGGAAACCCCCTGACTCAGGTCAAGGAGGTGGTGTTTCCTTCTCTCTGTCTCTGTCTCTGTCTCTCTCTCTCTCTCTCTCTCTCTCTCTCTCTCTCTCTCTCTCCCTCCCCCCCCCCAACTTTTATGTCTTGTTCAAGCAGACATGTGCAAGATTGTTACACAAGTAAACTTCTGACTGGGGGGTTCAGTGTGCAGATGATTTCATCACCCGGATAACTCAGCGCAGTACCCGACAGTTTTCGTGGTTTGGTTTTTTGTTTTGTTTTGTTTTGTTTTGTTTTTCCCTGAAGATGTCTCTCCTTCCACACCTCCTCCCTCAAGTAGGCTCCCGCCTCCCTGGTCCCCCTCGTTCTGCCCACGAGTTCTCATTATTTAGTTCCCAGTTATAGATGAGAACACGCGGTCTTTAGCTGATCGTTGCTTTCATCTTCGGCGGTGGCGGTGAAAGAGGCATGACACGAAATCGACCCTTAGGACGCTCCCCTCCGTCCACACCCCACACCCCCTCCCCACACACACCCTCATTCCTGCCCCCCCTCCTCAAACCCAAGACAGGAAGAAAGGCAGATATTAAAGTCAGAGGTCAGCCTCCAAGACGGTGGAGGCAAGGGATCTGAAAGGGTGAGCAAGCGATAGGGGTCGGGGGATGTCGTGGCCGAGCTAGCAAAAATAGGGGACCGACTTTCCAGCCCCAGCACACCCCCAATCCTCAACCGCAGCTAGCCTCTGGGTGGGGTTGCGCCTGTAAAAGCTTCTGAATGGAGAGAAGCCCAAGGCTATGGAAGGCATCAGCTCCAAGTCCGGGAAGGGAACAGGGCTTTGTGCATTGGAATGGGGCTTTAGAAGGCGGTGCTGCGGTTTCCAAAGCGACACGCCTCGCCTCGCCTCGCCTCGCCTCGCCCCGCCCCGCCTCGCCCAGAGCGAAACTCCGTCTCAAAAAAATAATAATAATTTTAAGATAATAATAATACTAAAAAATAAATAAATAAATAAATAAATAAATAAGAAATAAATAGTTAGTACAGCGGTCGTGGTCGTGAATCATTCCCCGGAGTCCAGGCGCAGTGGCTCACGCCCGTCACGCGAGCACTTTGGGACGCCGGGGCAGAAGGGTTGCAACAACATGATGAGACCCTGTCTGTGCAAAAACAGTTGAAAAGGAAGGCCGGGCGCGGCGGCTGACGCCTGCCGTCCCAGCACTTTGGGAGGCCGGGGAGGGAGAATCACCTGAGGTCGGGAGTTGGAGACCAGCCTGACCAACATGGAGAAGCCCCGTCTCTAGTAAAAATACAAAATCAACCAGACGTGGTGGTGCATACCTGCAACCCGAGCTACTACTCGGGAGGCAGACTCAGGAGAATCTCTTGAACCCGGGAGGCAGAAGTTGCGGTGAGCCGAGATCCGCGCCATTGCACTCCAGTCTGGGCAACAAGAGCGAAACTCTGTCTCGGGAAAAAGAAAAATAAAACAATAAAAATTGAAAATCATCTGGGCACAGTGGCGCATGCCCCGTGGTCCCAGGCACTACACTCTGGAGGCTGAGGTGGAAGGATCGCTTGAGTCCAGGAGCGTCCACACTGCAGTGAGTTTGGTTTTGATGGCACCACTGCCAGGGTGACAGAGTGAGACGCCGTCTGTAAATCAGTCAAGCAATCAATCAGATCACTGCAAGGAGCTCTCTATGTCTTACTTTCAATAGGTGTCTCTTCAGGCCAAGCAGGCATGGTGCCTCACGCCAGTAATCCCAGCACTTTGGGAGGCCGAGGTGGGATGAAAGAAGGAAGGAAGGAAGGAAGGAAGGAAGGAAGGAAGGAAGGAAGGAAGGAAGGAAGGACAGACAGAACAAAAAGTTTTACAACCCTTTTTTTCATAGTGTCAGGAATTTACAGATAATACAAGTAGTTTAGGTCAGGGGCCGATGTTATTAGTATTACTTTTTTTTTTTTTTTTTTAACTCCTACGGCCTGGTGGTGGTGCCAAGGTTGTCTGGCTATTTATCTGACTTTTGTTTGTTTCTAACGTTTTGCTTTCTCTCTTTCCTCCTGTCTTGTGAACTAGGCAAGGTGGGGGGAGGAGGGCAGCAGGAGCAGTAGAGGTCTCCTTCCTCATCCCCCACTTTGAGAATTTTCACTAATTAGTGGGCGGGTTCCCTTTCATTTTTACTTTTTGGGTCTTTTAGCGAGACAGAGTGATAGCGTTTTATGTAATACACTTGTGTGGAAGTTTTCTGACGAGCCATGGTAGCTACAAAACCTTTTATCATTGGAAGGAGCAAGTGTAATACACAGGGGCGCAGCAAGCAAGTAAGTTTCTTTTTTTTTTTTTTTTTTGAGACCGAGTCTCGCTCTGTCACCCAGGCTGGAGTGCTGTGGCCGGATCTCAGCTCACTGCAAGCTCCGCCTCCCGGGTTCACGCCATTCTCCTGCCTCAGCCTCCTGAGTAGCTGGGACTACAGGCGCCCGCCACCTCACCCGGCTAGTTTTTTTGTATTTTTTAGTAGAGACAGGGTTTCACCGTGTTAGCCAGGATGGTCTCGATCTCCTGACCTCGTGATCCGCCCGTCTCGGCCTCCCAAAGTGCTGGGATGACAGGCTTGAGCCACCGCGCCCGGCCAGCAAGTTTCTATTACAAGTAATACACTTACAGTGAGGGTTTTACATTTTCTACAGCTGGAAACTCTTTTCTAAATGAAGACCTAGGATCAAACCTGTGTTAAACCTGAACAGGCACATGTACTAACTTTGTCATGTCTTAAGCAGGTTAGTTTTTAACTGGGCCTTAAAACCTTTTTTTAGCAAGTAAAACAGTATTTTTTAATCAGAGAAGTTTTTACGAGCCCGACGCTTGAACTTGCGGCGTCTGTTTGGGGAAAGAGTTGGTTAAAGTCATGTTATCTTGAGGCATTAACCCTTCTGCTTCTCCAGGCCATTGGTCTCTTACGTTAGCCCTTCTATCAACATAACATGAAGAAACATCTAGGCTGCCAGCAATGTTTTCAGCCTACTGAGGAAATAGGTTTTTTTCTGTTTTTTTATTTTTATTTTTTAAATTTTTGGCTAAAGGAGGAGGTTCTGGTAACTTCTGGTTTATATGTTTAAAGAATGACTGAAAGACCTTGCGATCGTTGCTGGGCTGGACGGGTCTGGGTTTCCTAAGCAGTACGTGTACAGTGGGGACACCTTACATAGGTGTTTCTTCTAGCATGGTTATGGGTGGGGGGTGGGGTGGGGTGGTAACAACAACAAAGCAATGTATAGCATATTCATATCCAGCAAGGACGAAAGAGGTCCTCACCTGGGAAAAAGGTTGAATACAGCGACAGAACAATAGGAAAACAGTTAGTATTCTAGGAAAACTATCTGTCTTAAGATTTTTAACTACATTGACTTGCTTGATGAGTCCTCAAGCTTCGGCCGTGCATAGACTAGTCAGCTGCCGGTGTGTGACTAGAGCAGGGCTTGTGGTCCTCAGCAGCAGCTTGGAGCTTGGTCTCGTCTCAGGATCAGCCGGGCTGGATGATCTGCGCCCTGTTAGCCGGTCCACTTGTCCTGAGCTGTCGGTGTTAGCTGACTGTGGTGGATCCAAGACGCAACACCTGCAACTTTAACAGCAGTGGGAGTGGACAAGGTTACAGTATAGGGCTCATCCTATATGGGTTGTAGAAAAATTAGGTTTTACTTTAAACAGAGTCCCTAGATTTAAATGGGTGTCAGGCTTATAGGCATTATTTTTCTTTATTTAATTATGAACACTTCGTATGGCTATTTTGAAAGGCTGCATTTGCCTTTTAAAGGTTAATTTCTTTAGTTTCCGGAGGTCACCTTTTATTTGACCTACGATTTGCGGGTGGCCAACTGAACACAATCTTACAGGGCAGATACCTAGTTTGTTTGGTAGGGGTGCACCTGACTCGGAGGAGGACCGTAGGCAAAAACCTGATTTTATCTTAAGTGAATTTCCTGGCATATATCTATATATCTATCTATATCTATATCTATATCTGTATCTGTGTGTGTGTGTGTGTGTGTGTGTGTGTGTGTGTGTGTGTGTGTGTATATATATACATCTATCTATCTATCTATCTATCTATCTATCTATCTATATCTATATGGCAACCCTTTTTTTTTCGTTTTGTTTTTTGGTCGCCAGTAGCTGCTCGCTCGAGTGTCCAGTTCATGCGTTCCACCTTTTGTTGAACTTTGTGGCCGATAGGCTGCGTGTAACCTCTGTTGTATTGTTAACAGTCTTGTTAAATCTTGCACTATTCCAGCTACAGCTACAAATGCTGGCCTATTGTCTGACTTTAAAATCAGAGGTAGTCTTAAACCTGGGGATAATGTCTTTTAACAGTACTTTAGTCACTTCTTGTACTTTTTCTGTCCTGGTGGGGAAAACTGTAACTTACCCTGAAAAGGTGCAAACAAGCACTAGCCTCCAGCAGGGGGCAGTCCTGTAAAGTCTATAAGCAAGTTTTCACAAGGTATGGCTCTTTTTCCTGTTTCAGTTTCTTAGAGGAGGAGTTCCCCCCTCCCCCCATCCCCACCCCCACTCCGCCCCTTTGTCACTGTATCTAGTGGCTGAGCCTTCAGTGAGAAATTGGAATCCAGATACGGCAGAGTCTTGCTGTTTGTAACTTCTAATGTGACCATGGGCTCCTGGGAGCCTAATGAGAAGGTGCCTAGTCTGCCCTAGTCTTTACATTCTTCAGCTCCCGTCAGCCTGATCAGATGAGTGTCTGGTTCCTCCAAGGTGCAGCAGCCCTTGGCCGATGGCCTCTTTGTCTTGCGGCCTTGGCCATTTCCTGTATTGCCTTCTGAACATTTACCCTTCTAGAGTCTTTTTTTTTTTTTTCCATCTCGCACATTAATCTCTCTCTAGCCTTGTCCGGCTCTGGAATCCTTGCCTAACTTGACTTCGGTCATGTCTACATCCACGTCCGCGGCCTCTCACAATGCTGCTTCCCCCCCCCGCGTTCTCACGCTCCTACGGCCAGCTGGTGGGGCCCGAGAAACGGCACGGGCCCTGCCCCCGCCCACGCACTGCTGTCTGTCTCTCCTGTTTTCTTTTGATTCTCTATCTTTACACTTGCTTTTAGTCTTTCTTTTTCTTTTGCTCTTTTCCCTCTTTTCTAGAGTTTAACAGGCTCTTTTCTTTATACACTTGGAGGGTGAAACAGGCATACCGAGAGTCAGCGTAAATGTTTACAGTCTTACCCTCACCGAGTTCTAAGGCCCGGATTAAAGCAATGAGCCCAGCTTAACGACAGCGTCCAGGGTTACCACCGCATATTCTGCACATCTCTCCCCTCGTGGGTTGGTGAAGCTGTTCCCGTCCACGCATAGCTCCTAGTGTACTGATGCCCAAGGCTGGTCCCGGAGGTCAGATCTGCTAGAGTACACTGGAGTCCAACACCTCTACACAGTCATGCTCGACAGGGCTCTAGCTGTCGGGAGCAAGGCGGTGGGTTCAGGGTGTTCCCAGTTTAGTAGCTCAATGGTTGAAAAGGGCTGATAGATGAAAGTCTGTTGCCCACCCCCCTCCCCCCGGGATGTGGGCCTGGTCATTATAATAGACAGGTCCTCGTATCTCCCTGAGAGGCATTTACAGAGCTCGAGTAAGACCAGATCTGAGATGGCCCACTTGACTATCTCGACTTCTTTCCTTGGCCTCTGGAGGCTCCGATCCTTCCCTTCGAGGTGAGACCTGGGGCGTGTCAGCTCCTGAATCTCATTTCTGAGGGGGTTGTTGGCCTCGGTGAAGCGGGGTAGGCTGGGAAACATGGAGAAAGAATCTGTGTTATCTCTCGTGGCTCCCGTAAAAACTGGCTTCTCTTGCCGTTTCCTGGGACTCCCTTTTTAAAAAAACTCTGTGTCTGCCGGCGAAGCCGCTCTTACTTTTACTTTTGGCTATTTTGCACAAAGTTGTTAAACAGGGCTAAATTAACGCTGGCTTTGTCTATAATCTATTTCGCCGTGAGTCCATATAAAGGAATTTGATCTAGGTACACAGGCTGTCCTCCGACCCCGTCACCACCTGAACTACACGGCCAATTGTTCTCTGCCTGTAGTTCCTTCCGTGGGCCATCCAACAGCAGAAGAGGGCAATTCTAATTCACCCA
>NC_133415.1:37672500-37682500 GCF_049350105.2 Macaca mulatta | reverse complement strand
GAGCGGGCCGGGACAAGACGAGACGCCGGGCGAGGCAGGCGGCCAAGCGGGGAGGGGGGGGCGCCGGGGGACGCCTCCGGCGCAGTCGACCGCCACCAGGACGCACGCGGGGGTCTCACCGCCAGCAGCCTCCGAGCACGAAGGCGGCCCCGCGTGGCACCTGGAGCGGCCGACCAGGCCTTCAGCGATCCCTGCGGCTCCCCCACCGCCACGCCCAGTCGCACGCGGCCAGAGCCCCCGGAGCCCGCTTCCCCCCAACACGCACCGCAAGGCCGACCCAAACCCTCCGGGCGCCCACCGGGCCGCCACCGACCTGGCCCCGAAGGCGCGCGCCGTGGGGGTACGCGGACACCGGGCCAACCAGCGTGGCCGGCGGCGGCGACGCCCCCAGAAGGCGGAGCCGGGTTCGGGCCCAGACGGGGCGGCCAACAGCATAAAAGCCGGTGAGCCGCTCGGGGAAGAGAGGATCGGCAGGCGGCGGACAGGGAAAAGGAGCACAAGGCAGGCAAGGAGCCAGGGGGCCACGGAGACGAGGGCACGGGGAACCCGCAGGGGGCTAACTCGGGCAAGCAACCCTCAGGCGCGGCCGGGCCACCAGGAAAACACGGCCACGGGATCCCACCGCCACAGACACGAGGGCGGTCCCGCAGCGCCCCGCCTGGGACGCCGAACGGCCCTTGGGCAGCCCACCGAGCAACCCCCTCACGAGCCCCGGGTCCCGCCACCGGCGGCCCCAAAGCAACCTCAGCCACAAGCCCAACACCAGGGGCCACATGTCGCCCGTCTCTCGTCCGTCCCGGACCCGGTCCCGCTCCGGGAGACCGGCGCGCCGCCCCGTGGGGACGGCTCGCTCCCCAAGGACCAGGCGGCCCCACACCCCGCGCCACGCGAACGCGGTCATCGGCAGCGGTCGCGGCTCGGCACGGGAGCGGGCGGAGAGCCGGCTCACAGCGGAGAGCGGCGTCGCGCGCCAGACGGAGTGCCACGCGCACCCGCCGCTCGCAGCAGCCTTCCCATCCGCTAGGACGTCGGGCCCGGCCCAGCGGGATCCTCCCCCAACTCGGAAGGGGGAGGCGCGGGCCACAGTAGACGACGAGCCGCGCGCTCGGCCCCCGCCGCGGGGTCCGGCGGAACCCTCACTGTCCCCCCACCTCATCCCATCGAGGCGGGGGCAGCGGAGGAGGAGGGTTCTCTGCAGGCGAGTCGCTACGGCAGCGCTACCACAACACAGAGAGAGGCGGCGAGCCGGGGGATCCGGTACCCCAAGGCACACCTCTCGGATCGCTAGAGAAGGCTTTCTCACCGAGGGTGGGTCACGCTCCCCACCCGCCAGTCGCCCCTCGTCGGGCCCGCAGAGGCGCTCAGGGACGCCTGGGGAAGGGAGGGGGCCTGCGGCGCGAGAAGAAACCTGCGGCAACCTGGAGCGTTTGCGGTCAGGGCAGGGGCCCGGCCGGCGCGCGTGCGCACAGCCCCCAAGGCCCCCCGCCGTCCACCCACCTCCTTTCTGTGAGGCAAGGCGCCTCCAGTTAACCCACACACGACCGATCGGAGGCAGAACGGCAGCCCCTCGGCGGCCGGCCGGCGCACGCGTGGCCGGCCCGAGCCCACCGCCACCGCTCACACGGCCCGCGCTCCCCCGCCAGAGGGGAGCACGGGACGTGCGCTCGCCAGACCAGGCGGCGCCCTTCCCCGCGTGGGAGGGGCGCGTCTCACTCAACCGCCTCGACCCGCACAGCCAACGAGCTCCCTCAGGACCCACGCGCGGACACCATGGCGGCGACCGGAGGAGGGGGCGCTGGGGGCGGGAGCGACACACCACCGCTCGGCCTCGGGCACCTGAGAGACAGCCCGGGGCGCTCCAGGAGCACCGCAAAGGCCCAGGCGGAGCCAGCGCTCGTGCAATACCCGAGAGGGCAGCACGGCGGGCCAGCGGGACAGCACCCCCACCGCCGCGGAGGGGGGCGGCCCACGAGGCGACGACCACAAGAGGCGAAAGCGAGGAGTGCCTGCTGCGTCAGAGGACCCCCGCTGACCCACGCCGGACGCCACGAGGCAGACGGCGGGGTCGGGACAGCGAGGTCGGGCCGGGTTCCGCACCCCAGTGCCTCCCAACGCACCGCCCGCAGGCGGGGATGGGAGACGGGGGAAACCCCGCGGGCGGGACGAGAAGAACGGGTCTCATTCACCACGAATGCCCGCCCCTCGCCCGTCGCGGCTCGGTCCCGGCCCGGGAGAGCGTGACATCACCACATCGATCAGGGAAAGCATCCCCGGAGCAGGGTCGGCCAGCCAGCCACAGCCTCCCCAGAGGCCAGCGAGCAGATCAGCCTGGCCATCCCCAGCTCCAGGACAGGGGCGGCAGACAACCCGGCAGAGACGAGGAATGCCTGACACGCACGGCACGGAGCCAGCGGGAGTGGGGTTGTCTCGGCCGCCCCAGGTGCCCGCAGCGGGGAGCGCACGGTGGCAGGGTAAGCCCGCGCCACCTTCCCCGCCGCCCCCAGGTGGGTCAGAGACCCGGACCCAAGGCGGCACCGGGAGCTGGGACGCTCGGATGCATGAGAGACCGGGCACACGGGCCCCAGCAGGCGGCTCAAGCACGAGCAGGGCCGGCTAGCCGGGTCACCGGGAGGCCGAAGACCCGCGACGCATCCAAGAGACCCAACCTCTCCAGCGACAGGTCGCCAGAGGACAGCGTGTCAGCAATAACCCGGTGGCCCAAAATGCCGGCTCGGAGTGAAACATATACCTCCCCAGGAGACAGGAGGTCGAGTCACCGACCACGCCGCCGGCCCAGGGAACCCGCGACACGGGCATCTGTCCCCAAAATCGCCACCATCGCAGCCAGACACGGAGCACCCAGGGCCCTCTGGTCGACCCCAGGACACACGCCGGAGCAGCGCCGGGCCAGGGACGTCCTCCCGGCCACCCGTGCCACGCAGGGGCCGGCCCGAGTCTCCAGAGCGAGACTCGGAAGCGTTTCCGGCCGTCCCCTCGTACGACCGGGACACACGAGGGACCGAAGGCCGGCCAGGTGTGACCTCTCGGGCCGCACGCGCGCTCAGGGAGCGCTCTCCGACTCCCCACGGGGACTTGCAAACAACAGGTCACGGCAGAGGGACCGCTCCCCGGCACCCGGGGGACGAGGCAGGACGGTCCCCGGCTCCCCACGGGGACTTGCAGAAAAAATTCGGCCGCTGCCTCAGACGGCCAGGATGCGCGCGGGCCCGCGACCGGGCCGGGAAGGGTGTCCCCAGCCTCCCACCCCAAGCCCGGTGGGTCCCCGCGGGTCGCGGGTCAGGCCTCGGGAGCCGCGGCGTGCTGGTCGACCAACCCCGGCAGCCCCACACCCGGCTCTGGCCCGAAAGCGCAGCGACAACCTCTCCCCACATAAGCCTGCACGCCTGAGCTCTGACTCACAAGTGACGCGCCAGAGCTCTGGCGCGACCGGGACAGCCCGGCTGACGACCGCGGTCTTTCCGGAGCTCTGCCTAGCTCACAGCGGGGACGGTCCCCTCCCTCGGCAGCTGCCACCGCAGCTCCGGAAGCCAAGGGAACGATATAAAAGCGGCCGCCAGATGGAGTCCGACAACCGTCGCGAACGTCACCAAGACAGATCCGGATGGCAGGCCGGCCCGCGGACCGCAAAACCGAAACCGTGAGTCGAGAGACGCTATCCCGAGGCCGAAAACGCAGCCCCTGTACCCCAACCCCACAGAAACGGTCCCCAAACCCTGTCTCTGCATGGACCGCGACACAGTCAGAAGACAACCCACGGCGTGTGGATGTTCGGAGAGGCATCTCGGTGGGAGAAACAACAAGCAAGGACTCGGTCGCGGGTCGTTGAGGACACAGGGAGACACAGAATGCGTAGGCTCTTCCTGAATCCAGACAGAGAAGGAGGGAGGGAGGGAGGGAGGGAGGGAGGGAGGGAGGGAGGAAAGGCAGGCAGGCAGGCAGGCAGGCAAACATAAAGAAGGAAACAGAGAAAGAAAGAAAGGAAGGAAAACCTAAAGGAGAGAAAGAAAGAAAAGAGAAGAAAAGAGAAGACAAATATTAATATAAGTATTTCCATTTGTATATAGGTATAACATATAAAACTACATTAAAATAGAAAAAAATTTATATGCATACACATGAATGAACAGATAAAAATGAATAAACAAAAAATAAGATAACATAACATAAGCAAATAGGCCAGGCGCGGTGGCTGACGCCTGTGATCCCAGCACTTTCAGAGGCTGGGGGAGAGAGAGAGAAAAAAAATGAAAGAAAGAAAGAAAGAAAGAAAGAAAGAAAGAAAGAAAGAAAGAAAGAAAGAAAGAAAGAGAGAGAGAGAGAGAGAGAGAGAAAGAAAGAAAGAAAGAAAGAAAGAAAGGAAGAAAGAAAGAAAGAGAGAGAGAAAGAAAGACAGAAAGAAAGAAAGAAGAAAGAGAGAGAGAGAGGGAGAAAGACAGCGAGAAAGAAAGACGAGAGAAGAAAGAAAAAAAAAGAAAGAGGAAAGACAGGAAGAAAGACAAAGCAAGAAAGCAAGAAAACAAGACAGCAAGAAAGCACGACAGAAAGAGAGAAAGAGACAGAAAGAAAAAGCAAGAAAGCAGCAGAGAGAGAGAGAGAGAGAGAGAGAGAGAGAGAGAGAGAGGCGCGAGGCGAGGCGAGGCGAGGCGAGGCGAATCTACCTGCTTTCACTACATGTGGGGAGAATCAGGAAAGCCCCCACTAACAACAAGGCCTGAAGTGGAGCTGCCATCTGTGAAATCCGAGCAGAAGAGTCCACACGGGTTAAAGACACGAAGAAAGACAGGGAAACAACTGCTCAAAGAGAAGAACAATCTGGCCCAGCCAGGGTCTGTCTCCTGAAGTTGTGTGGGCAACGAGGGAGTGGGACGGAGGGAGGGAGTGGGACGGAGGGAGGGAGGGCCTCCGAGGCTCGTGTCAAACAATAAATGATAATAAAATAAAAGGAAGTTAAAAAAAAAAATTGCGCATCATTCGTAGCATCACTGACGCCTCGAAAGGCGAGAGGCATGTGTTTATGTCACTGTGGGACTGTTTTCTTTTTTCTTTTCTCTTTTTCTTCCCTCTCTTCCCGGAAACTCACTTTTTAATTATTTCATTTTCCTTTTCTTTTTTTTTTTTTAATTTTTAATTTTACTTTCATTTTTACTTTTATTTTTAATTGCTTGAGAGGTTGTCTCCCTCTCTCGCCCAGGCTGGTGTACAGTGGCGCGATCTCGGCTCACTGCAACCTCCGCCTCCCAGGTTCAAGTGATTCTCCTGCCTCAGCTCGGCCTCCCGAGTAGCTGAGATTACAGAGGCGCACGACCATGCCCGGCTAATTTTTGGTATTTTGACTAGAGACGGACGGGGTTTCACCATACTGGCCCTGCTCGTCTGACCACCTCGTGATCCAGCGATCCACCACCCTCGGCGTCCCAAAGTGCTGGGATGACAGGCTTGAGCCACCGCGCCGGGCCTAGTTATTCCTTTTATTTTATTTCTAATTTTTAATTGTACGTATGCACGTATGCATGTATGTATGTATGTATGTATGTATGTATGTATGCATGCATGCATGTATCTATCCTTTTCTTTTTTTTTGAGACGGACAGAGAGAGACAGTGAGAAACAGAGAGAGAGAGAGAGAGACAGACAGACAGACAGAGAGAGAGAGAGAGAAACAGACGGGGGGGGAGAGAGAGAGAGAGAGAGAGAGAGAGAGAGAGAGAGACCAACAGACAGAAGGACAGGCAGAGAAAGAGAGTAAGACAGAAGACAGACACAGGGAGAGAGACAAGCGGGGGGGGGGGGAGAGAGAGAGAGAGAGAGAGAGAGAGAGAGAGCTCCCAGACATCACGAAGCCGTTTCAATGACATATTCTCTCTGGTCTTTGTCTGGGGATATTCAGTTTTTCAACGTAGGCCTCAAGGGCTCCCAGATGTCCCTTTCGAATCTCTACAAAGAGAGTGTCTCCAACCTGCCTAATCAAAACAAAGGTGTAACCCTTTAGGATGAGTCCACACATCGCAAAGCAGTTTCTCAAATACATTCTTTCTAATTTTCATCTGGGAATATTAGGTGATTCACCATAGGCCTAAAGGGACTCCCAAAAATCCATTCAGAGAGACTGCCCAAAAAAAGTGTTTCTAACCTGATGAATCCAAAGAATGGTGTATCGCTAAGAGATCAATCTACGCATCACAAATCAATGTGACAGATAGCCTCTCTCTGGTTTTAATCTGTGGATAGTCTGCTTTCCAACGTAGGCCTCAATGGGTTTCCAAATGTCCCCTCACAGATTCTACGGAAAGCGTGTTTCCAACCTCCTGGTTCAAAAGAATTATCCGTTCGAGGTGAATCCACACGTCAAAAAGCAGTTTCACCAGCAGCAGTTTTTCTCCTTTTCCTCTGGGGATGTTCACTTTCACCAGGAGCCACAAAGGGCTCCCAAATGTCCCTTCGAAGATTCTGCAAAGAACTGCTTCCAATCGGCCGCGTGCAGCGGCTCACGCCTGTCATCCCAGCATTTTGGGAGGCAGAGGCGGGTGGATCACCTGAGGTCAGGAGTTCGAGACCAGCCTGGCCAAAACGGTGAAACCCCATCTCTACCAAGAACACAAAAAATTTGCCGGGCTTGGTAGCGGGTGCCTGTGATCCCAACTACTTGGGAGGCTGAGGCAGGAGAATCCCTTCAACTGGAAGGCAGAGGTTGCAGTGAGCCGAGATGGTGTCACTGCACTCCAGCCTGGGGGACAGAGTGAGAGTCTGTCTTAAAAAAAATAAAAACATTAAGAAAAAAATACTACTACTACAACAACAACAACAACAACAACAACAACAACAACAACAACAAAATGCTTCCAATCTGCTGAATCAACAGAAAGGTTTAACTCAGTAAGAGGAATCTACACATCGCTAAAAAGCAGTTTTACAGATAGCTTCTTGTTAGTTTTTATCTACAGTTTCCTGGTTTTCACCCTAGGCCTCGAATAGCTCCCAAATGTCCTTTTGCAGATTCTACAAAAGGGCCGCTTCCAACCTGGTATATCAAAAGAAAGGTTTCACTCTGTGAGATGAATCCACACACGACAAAGCAGTTTCAGAGACAGCTTCTTTCTAGTTTTTATTTGGGGATATTCGGTTTTTCACACTAGGCCTCAGTGGGCTCCCAAAGGTATACTCGCGGATTCTACAGAAAGAGTGCTTCAAACCTCCTCAATCAAAAATTAGTTGTAATTCGGTGCCATGAATCCACACATCACAAAGCGGTATCATAGAGAGCTTCTTTCTATTTCTCTGGTGGGGATACTCGGTTTTTCACAACAGGCCCCAGTGGGCTCCCAAATGTCCATTCTGCTTCCAAACTGCTGAATCCAAAGGCAGTTTTAACTCGGTATGATGAATCCACACGTCACAAAGCTGTTTCATGAAGACCTTCTCTCTCGTTTTTATCTGAAAACATAAGATTTTTTCACCATACGACACAAGGGTCTCCGAAATGTACACAGACAGATTCAACAAAAAAACCCTTCCAACCTGCTGAGTAAAAAGAAAGGTTTAACTCTGCGAGACGAATACACACACGACAAAGCAGCTTCACAGAGAATGGTGTTTTTTGTTTGTTTGTTTGCTTGCTTGCTTGCTTGCTTGCTTGCTTTTTGGTTTGTTTTCTTGGTTTTTTTTTTTTTTTTTTTTTTTTTTTTGGAGACGCACTTTCGCTCTTGTTGCTCAGACTGGAGCGCAATGGCGCCATCTCGCCTCACTGCGACCTCCGCCTCCCAGGTTCAAGCAATTCTCCTGCCTCCGTTTCCCTTCCCGAGTAGCTGGGATTACAGGCATGTGCCACCACGCCCGGCTAATTTTGTATTTTCAGTAGAGACGGGGTTTCTCCATGTGGGTCAGTCTGGTCTCGAACTGCCGACCTCAGGTGATCTGCCAGCCTCGGCCTCCCAAAGTGCTGGGATGACAGGCGTGAGCCACCGCGCCCGTACAATTGTATTGTATCGTATTGTATTGTATTTACATTGATTGATTGATTGATTGATGCTGCCTGATCAAAGGTCACTCAGGCCCAGTCGTCAAAGTGGCGATTTCCTAGGCAACAAGGAAGGGGGGAGCTTGGAGGTGGGGGCGGGGGCGGTGGAGAAGACACAGTTGCCCCAGGCTGTGCGCAGGCGGCCTGAGCTTCCTTCCTCTGTTGAGGCCTCCATTTTCAGAGTAACAGTGGCCGCTAGGTGATGCCCGACGTCTGCCAATGAGACTGTCAGCCCGGAATGAATTGGGATCGCCTGGAGGGGGAGGCGGGAGGGGGAAGGATGGAGGCCCCCACAGCACAGTGGGTCACCGCGCCCTTCCAGGCGATCCCCACAACTAATCGACCAGGGCCCCTGGGGGCACACAGCCTAAGACCCCAGCCATCGGATCATCTGGAACTTCTGTCCGAAGACGAGAGACGAGAGACCGACTGGAAATTCTCTCGGTCAAGGTCCAAACGTAAAAGAATCACTGACACAGACACCAGGACTAACTAAGACAATTTGTAAAAGTTTCCGTGTTTTGGGTGAATCCGCGTATTTCTGGATCACAAAATTACTGATTTTGAACATTGCGGTTTTTCCACTCCTTACGTGTACGGTCCTGTGATAGACAGACCAGGGGACTCCTCAGCTCAGAGTCCATGAGGCCAGAAGCTGACATCCTAAATTTCTATGTAGAATGAATTTCAGCAAGCCAGCCAAACACTCTGCCGTAAAACTGTCCGGAAGACAAGCGGTGGTGTTTCGGGGGCGGATTTGGGGGGGGGGGGGGAGCCGGGTGCGGTACGCTCACGCCTGTCATCCCCGCACTTTGGGAGGCCGAGGGCAGGCGGATCCCTCGAGATGGTGGCCATTGCACTCCAGCGTGGGCAACAAGAGCGAAAACTCCGTCCAAAACAAGAACAACAACAGAAACGTGAAGTGCCGTCTGCTGTTCTTTTTGCTTCCCACCCCGAGAAGAACAGAATACAGCTGTTGTCTCCCTGCCCGCCTGCCTGCCTGCCTGCCTGCCTGCCTGCCTGTCTGCGTGCCTGTCTGTCTGTCTGTCTGTCTGTCTGTCTGTCTGTGACAGGGTCTCGCTCTGTCTTTCGCCCAGACTGGAGTGCAGTGACACCATTGTGGCTCACTGCAGCCTCAACTTCCCCGGGGTTAGGGGATTCTTCTAAGGGATCCTACGGCCTCGGCCTCCCAAAGTGTTGGGGTTACAGGCGTGAGCCATCAGCACCCGGCCTGAGTTCATACATCTGGTCTCACTACGCCTTAACCACACGCCCGTGAAGCACTCAAGTCAAGAGAGAGTCGGCAAGAGACTTTCAGCATTCTCTCCCAAAACCAGTGAGGTGGATGGCGGCCCTGTGTTTCCCAAGCTCCTGTGGTTTTAAGTGGCCACGCGTAGAGGATAGATAGATTTAAAATGTTTCCAGAGAGGCGCAAGCCACAGTCATTCAGGACATCCGAGCGCGAGATGGGGTTTCTGACAGCGACTTAAGGGCCAGGGAGGGCCAGAGTCTGCCGAGGCCCTCGTTCCAGTGGTGGGGCCGATGGAACCCAAGGCTGAGGGAGCCAGCAGTCCGCACAGAGAGAGCTCCAGCCCTAGGCCCCACCGTGCAGACCGACTCAGAAGGAAGAGAGTCCCTCATCCTACATACGTCACATCCCTCCACTGAACTTGGGAGCGGATCCGTTTTCCAAACATGAGGTGACTCTCGGTTCGAAATGGATCACAAGGGGCCGGGCTTTCCAGAGTCGGCATGATAAAGCAGTCATTCTGTGGCACAGAACGAGGTGTGGCTCTTATCTAGACTCCGCAGTGAAAGCCAGTGAAACAGGGCGAAACCCCGTGTCTACTAAAAATTAAAAGAGGAGCCGGGCATGGTGCCGCTTGAAGGCAGGAGAATCGCTGGAACCCGGGAGGCAGAGGTTGCAGTGAGCTGAGATCACACCACTGCACTCCAGCCTGGGGG
>NC_133415.1:37657500-37667500 GCF_049350105.2 Macaca mulatta | reverse complement strand
GTGGGCCAGGCTGGTCTTGAACTCCTGACCTCCTGATCCGCCCGCCTCGGCTTCCCAAAGTGCTGGGGTGACAGACGTGAGCCACCGCGTTCAGCCCCTACGGTGCCATTGCTTGGAAATCACTCGTGGGAACACACACTTATGGGTCACGTGTGAAGAATTTTCCTTTGTCTATTTTTTTTCCCCTTTTTTTCGTGTGTGTGTGTGTGTGTGTGTGTGTGTGTGTGTGTGTGTGTGTGCGTGCGTGTGCGCGCGCGGTGGGACGGAGTTTCGCTCTTGCTGCCCAGGCTGGAGTGCAATGGCGCGATCTCGGCTCACTGCAACCTCCGCTTGCCAGGTTCCAGCGATTCTCCTGCGTCTGCCTCCCGAGTAGCTGGGATTACAGGCCTGCGCCCCCATGCCCGGCTAATTTTGTATTTTTAGTAGAGACGGGGTTTCTTCATGTGGGTCAGGCTGGCCTCGAACTCCCGACCTCAGGTGATCCACCCGCCTCGGCCTTCCAAAATGCTGGGATGACGGGCATGAGCCACCGTGCCCGGCCTTAGCCGTTTATTTTAAAGTCGAGGAGCTTATCAGGGAAATACGAGAAGTTTGGACATCACAGGTGACAGAGAGAAAGGTCTGCAAATGGCCCTTCCATCCAAGTGGGGACCCGGCCTCGATCTCCCGAAATCATGCACCCAGTGGGGAAGCCCGGCAAGGCCCGTCTGTGTAGATTCCTCTCGGCCTCTCTAAGCACGCACTTCTCACTTTGGTGGAAGGGGCAGGGCCCTCTCTGGGACGGGGGAATCTGACAGACAAAGAGACAGACGTAGAAAAAGAGAGATCGACAGACAGAGACAGAGAGAAACGGACAGAAAGAGCGAGAGAGCGAGAGAGCGAGAGCGAGAGCGAGAGAGAGAGAGAAACAGACTAGACAGGGAGGGGGAGAGAGGGAGAGAGACAGACAGAGACAGACAGACAGGCAAAAAAGAGAGTAAGACAGAAGACAGACACAGTGAGTGAGAGACACAGGTAGAGAGAGAGAGAGAGAGAGAGAGAGAGAGAGAGAGACAGAGAGACAGAGAGAAAGAGAGGGACAGGCAGACAGATAAAGAGAGTGACAGAGAAAGACATAGACGGACAGTGAGAGACAGAGAGAAAGAGACAGAGAGAGAGAGAGAGAGAGAGAGAGAGAGAGAGAGAGAGAGGCAGACAGACAGACAGGCAAAGAAAGAGAGTAAGACAGAAGACAGACACAGTGAGAGAGACAGGAAAGACAGAAACGGACAGAGAGAGACAGAGAGGAACAGACAGAAAGAGAGAGGGTCCTAGCCCAATAGCGATACAGTGCCATTTCTTTCATTTCCTCTTTCTTTCCTTCTTTCTTTCTTTCTTTCTTTCTTTCTTTCTTTCTTTCTTTCTTCTTTTTTTATTTTTTTATTTTTTTGAGACGGAGTCTTGCTCTGTCACCCAGGCTGGAGTGCAGTGGCGCGATCGCAGCTCCCTGCAACCTCCGCCTCCCGGGTTCACACCATTCTCCGGCCTCAACCTCCCGAGTAGCTGGGACTACAGGCGCCGGCCACTACACCCAGATAATTCGTTTGTTTTTTTTGGAGAGACGGGGTTTCACCATGTTAGCCAGGATGGTCTCGATCTCCTGACCTGGCGATCCGCCCGCCTCAGCCTCCCAAAGTACTAGGATGACAGACGTGAGCCACTGCGTTCAGTCTACAGTGCCGTATCTCAGAAATCACTCACAGGAACAGACACTTACAGGTCATGTGTAGAGTTTCTTTTTTTGTTTTGTTTTGTTTTGTTTTGTTTTGTTCCGTTTTGTTTTGTTTTGCACGAGGAGGTGGCGGGATGGAGTTTCGCTCTTGCGTCCCAGGATGGAGTGAAATGGCAGAGGGGACTCAGGGAGTCAACCTATGGCAGAGATGGCACGTCATTCAGAGCGTAACGTCCACAGCGAAAGGTGGTAGGGCCGGCACTTTTAAAGGCTGAAATCCCGGCGGCTCAGGCCTGTCGTCCTCGCACTTTGGGAGGCCCAGGAGAACGGATCACTTGAGGTCAGGAGTTCGAGACCAGTGCGGCCAACATGGAGAAACCCCGTCTCTACTCAAAATACAAAAATTAGCCGGATGTGGTGGTGTGCGCCTGTAATCCCAGCCACTGAAGAAGAATCACTGGAATCCGGGAGGCAGAGGTTGCAGTGAGCCGAGGGAGTGCCACTGCACCCCCGCCTGGGTGACAGACTGAGAGAGACTCAGTCCCTCCCTACCAAAAAAGAAAGAAAGAAAGAAAGAAAGAAAGAAAGAAAGAAAGAAAGAAAGAAAGAAAAAAAAAAAAAAAAAAGAAAAAAGAAAAAAAAAACACAGGGACCGCCACCGGGCGCAGTGGCTCACACATGTAATCCCAGCACTTTGGGAGGCCGAGGTGGGCGGATCACCTGAGGTCAGGAGTTCAAGAGCAGCCTGGCCCACATGGTGAAACTCCGTCTCTACTAACATAGAAACATCTTCGGAGCATGATGGTGGGTGCCTGTAATCCCAGCTGCTCAGGAGGCTGAGACGGGAGAATCGCTTGAACCTGGGAGACGGTGGTTGCAGTGAGCCGAATCGCACCACCGCACTCCAGGCTGGGTGGCTGAGTGAGACTCTGTCTTAAAACAACAACAACAACAGCAGCAAAAAAAAAATAGCAAACGCACAAAAAAAGAACAGGCCAAAATACTCCATTGTCACTGAACGTTCCGCCACCAGACCGGAAACCCCCTGACTCAGGTCAAGGAGGTGGTGTTTCCTTCTCTCTGTCTCTGTCTCTGTCTCTCTCTCTCTCTCTCTCTCTCTCTCTCTCTCTCTCTCTCTCCCTCCCCCCCCCCAACTTTTATGTCTTGTTCAAGCAGACATGTGCAAGATTGTTACACAAGTAAACTTCTGACTGGGGGGTTCAGTGTGCAGATGATTTCATCACCCGGATAACTCAGCGCAGTACCCGACAGTTTTCGTGGTTTGGTTTTTTGTTTTGTTTTGTTTTGTTTTGTTTTTCCCTGAAGATGTCTCTCCTTCCACACCTCCTCCCTCAAGTAGGCTCCCGCCTCCCTGGTCCCCCTCGTTCTGCCCACGAGTTCTCATTATTTAGTTCCCAGTTATAGATGAGAACACGCGGTCTTTAGCTGATCGTTGCTTTCATCTTCGGCGGTGGCGGTGAAAGAGGCATGACACGAAATCGACCCTTAGGACGCTCCCCTCCGTCCACACCCCACACCCCCTCCCCACACACACCCTCATTCCTGCCCCCCCTCCTCAAACCCAAGACAGGAAGAAAGGCAGATATTAAAGTCAGAGGTCAGCCTCCAAGACGGTGGAGGCAAGGGATCTGAAAGGGTGAGCAAGCGATAGGGGTCGGGGGATGTCGTGGCCGAGCTAGCAAAAATAGGGGACCGACTTTCCAGCCCCAGCACACCCCCAATCCTCAACCGCAGCTAGCCTCTGGGTGGGGTTGCGCCTGTAAAAGCTTCTGAATGGAGAGAAGCCCAAGGCTATGGAAGGCATCAGCTCCAAGTCCGGGAAGGGAACAGGGCTTTGTGCATTGGAATGGGGCTTTAGAAGGCGGTGCTGCGGTTTCCAAAGCGACACGCCTCGCCTCGCCTCGCCTCGCCTCGCCCCGCCCCGCCTCGCCCAGAGCGAAACTCCGTCTCAAAAAAATAATAATAATTTTAAGATAATAATAATACTAAAAAATAAATAAATAAATAAATAAATAAATAAGAAATAAATAGTTAGTACAGCGGTCGTGGTCGTGAATCATTCCCCGGAGTCCAGGCGCAGTGGCTCACGCCCGTCACGCGAGCACTTTGGGACGCCGGGGCAGAAGGGTTGCAACAACATGATGAGACCCTGTCTGTGCAAAAACAGTTGAAAAGGAAGGCCGGGCGCGGCGGCTGACGCCTGCCGTCCCAGCACTTTGGGAGGCCGGGGAGGGAGAATCACCTGAGGTCGGGAGTTGGAGACCAGCCTGACCAACATGGAGAAGCCCCGTCTCTAGTAAAAATACAAAATCAACCAGACGTGGTGGTGCATACCTGCAACCCGAGCTACTACTCGGGAGGCAGACTCAGGAGAATCTCTTGAACCCGGGAGGCAGAAGTTGCGGTGAGCCGAGATCCGCGCCATTGCACTCCAGTCTGGGCAACAAGAGCGAAACTCTGTCTCGGGAAAAAGAAAAATAAAACAATAAAAATTGAAAATCATCTGGGCACAGTGGCGCATGCCCCGTGGTCCCAGGCACTACACTCTGGAGGCTGAGGTGGAAGGATCGCTTGAGTCCAGGAGCGTCCACACTGCAGTGAGTTTGGTTTTGATGGCACCACTGCCAGGGTGACAGAGTGAGACGCCGTCTGTAAATCAGTCAAGCAATCAATCAGATCACTGCAAGGAGCTCTCTATGTCTTACTTTCAATAGGTGTCTCTTCAGGCCAAGCAGGCATGGTGCCTCACGCCAGTAATCCCAGCACTTTGGGAGGCCGAGGTGGGATGAAAGAAGGAAGGAAGGAAGGAAGGAAGGAAGGAAGGAAGGAAGGAAGGAAGGAAGGAAGGACAGACAGAACAAAAAGTTTTACAACCCTTTTTTTCATAGTGTCAGGAATTTACAGATAATACAAGTAGTTTAGGTCAGGGGCCGATGTTATTAGTATTACTTTTTTTTTTTTTTTTTTAACTCCTACGGCCTGGTGGTGGTGCCAAGGTTGTCTGGCTATTTATCTGACTTTTGTTTGTTTCTAACGTTTTGCTTTCTCTCTTTCCTCCTGTCTTGTGAACTAGGCAAGGTGGGGGGAGGAGGGCAGCAGGAGCAGTAGAGGTCTCCTTCCTCATCCCCCACTTTGAGAATTTTCACTAATTAGTGGGCGGGTTCCCTTTCATTTTTACTTTTTGGGTCTTTTAGCGAGACAGAGTGATAGCGTTTTATGTAATACACTTGTGTGGAAGTTTTCTGACGAGCCATGGTAGCTACAAAACCTTTTATCATTGGAAGGAGCAAGTGTAATACACAGGGGCGCAGCAAGCAAGTAAGTTTCTTTTTTTTTTTTTTTTTTGAGACCGAGTCTCGCTCTGTCACCCAGGCTGGAGTGCTGTGGCCGGATCTCAGCTCACTGCAAGCTCCGCCTCCCGGGTTCACGCCATTCTCCTGCCTCAGCCTCCTGAGTAGCTGGGACTACAGGCGCCCGCCACCTCACCCGGCTAGTTTTTTTGTATTTTTTAGTAGAGACAGGGTTTCACCGTGTTAGCCAGGATGGTCTCGATCTCCTGACCTCGTGATCCGCCCGTCTCGGCCTCCCAAAGTGCTGGGATGACAGGCTTGAGCCACCGCGCCCGGCCAGCAAGTTTCTATTACAAGTAATACACTTACAGTGAGGGTTTTACATTTTCTACAGCTGGAAACTCTTTTCTAAATGAAGACCTAGGATCAAACCTGTGTTAAACCTGAACAGGCACATGTACTAACTTTGTCATGTCTTAAGCAGGTTAGTTTTTAACTGGGCCTTAAAACCTTTTTTTAGCAAGTAAAACAGTATTTTTTAATCAGAGAAGTTTTTACGAGCCCGACGCTTGAACTTGCGGCGTCTGTTTGGGGAAAGAGTTGGTTAAAGTCATGTTATCTTGAGGCATTAACCCTTCTGCTTCTCCAGGCCATTGGTCTCTTACGTTAGCCCTTCTATCAACATAACATGAAGAAACATCTAGGCTGCCAGCAATGTTTTCAGCCTACTGAGGAAATAGGTTTTTTTCTGTTTTTTTATTTTTATTTTTTAAATTTTTGGCTAAAGGAGGAGGTTCTGGTAACTTCTGGTTTATATGTTTAAAGAATGACTGAAAGACCTTGCGATCGTTGCTGGGCTGGACGGGTCTGGGTTTCCTAAGCAGTACGTGTACAGTGGGGACACCTTACATAGGTGTTTCTTCTAGCATGGTTATGGGTGGGGGGTGGGGTGGGGTGGTAACAACAACAAAGCAATGTATAGCATATTCATATCCAGCAAGGACGAAAGAGGTCCTCACCTGGGAAAAAGGTTGAATACAGCGACAGAACAATAGGAAAACAGTTAGTATTCTAGGAAAACTATCTGTCTTAAGATTTTTAACTACATTGACTTGCTTGATGAGTCCTCAAGCTTCGGCCGTGCATAGACTAGTCAGCTGCCGGTGTGTGACTAGAGCAGGGCTTGTGGTCCTCAGCAGCAGCTTGGAGCTTGGTCTCGTCTCAGGATCAGCCGGGCTGGATGATCTGCGCCCTGTTAGCCGGTCCACTTGTCCTGAGCTGTCGGTGTTAGCTGACTGTGGTGGATCCAAGACGCAACACCTGCAACTTTAACAGCAGTGGGAGTGGACAAGGTTACAGTATAGGGCTCATCCTATATGGGTTGTAGAAAAATTAGGTTTTACTTTAAACAGAGTCCCTAGATTTAAATGGGTGTCAGGCTTATAGGCATTATTTTTCTTTATTTAATTATGAACACTTCGTATGGCTATTTTGAAAGGCTGCATTTGCCTTTTAAAGGTTAATTTCTTTAGTTTCCGGAGGTCACCTTTTATTTGACCTACGATTTGCGGGTGGCCAACTGAACACAATCTTACAGGGCAGATACCTAGTTTGTTTGGTAGGGGTGCACCTGACTCGGAGGAGGACCGTAGGCAAAAACCTGATTTTATCTTAAGTGAATTTCCTGGCATATATCTATATATCTATCTATATCTATATCTATATCTGTATCTGTGTGTGTGTGTGTGTGTGTGTGTGTGTGTGTGTGTGTGTGTGTGTATATATATACATCTATCTATCTATCTATCTATCTATCTATCTATCTATATCTATATGGCAACCCTTTTTTTTTCGTTTTGTTTTTTGGTCGCCAGTAGCTGCTCGCTCGAGTGTCCAGTTCATGCGTTCCACCTTTTGTTGAACTTTGTGGCCGATAGGCTGCGTGTAACCTCTGTTGTATTGTTAACAGTCTTGTTAAATCTTGCACTATTCCAGCTACAGCTACAAATGCTGGCCTATTGTCTGACTTTAAAATCAGAGGTAGTCTTAAACCTGGGGATAATGTCTTTTAACAGTACTTTAGTCACTTCTTGTACTTTTTCTGTCCTGGTGGGGAAAACTGTAACTTACCCTGAAAAGGTGCAAACAAGCACTAGCCTCCAGCAGGGGGCAGTCCTGTAAAGTCTATAAGCAAGTTTTCACAAGGTATGGCTCTTTTTCCTGTTTCAGTTTCTTAGAGGAGGAGTTCCCCCCTCCCCCCATCCCCACCCCCACTCCGCCCCTTTGTCACTGTATCTAGTGGCTGAGCCTTCAGTGAGAAATTGGAATCCAGATACGGCAGAGTCTTGCTGTTTGTAACTTCTAATGTGACCATGGGCTCCTGGGAGCCTAATGAGAAGGTGCCTAGTCTGCCCTAGTCTTTACATTCTTCAGCTCCCGTCAGCCTGATCAGATGAGTGTCTGGTTCCTCCAAGGTGCAGCAGCCCTTGGCCGATGGCCTCTTTGTCTTGCGGCCTTGGCCATTTCCTGTATTGCCTTCTGAACATTTACCCTTCTAGAGTCTTTTTTTTTTTTTTCCATCTCGCACATTAATCTCTCTCTAGCCTTGTCCGGCTCTGGAATCCTTGCCTAACTTGACTTCGGTCATGTCTACATCCACGTCCGCGGCCTCTCACAATGCTGCTTCCCCCCCCCGCGTTCTCACGCTCCTACGGCCAGCTGGTGGGGCCCGAGAAACGGCACGGGCCCTGCCCCCGCCCACGCACTGCTGTCTGTCTCTCCTGTTTTCTTTTGATTCTCTATCTTTACACTTGCTTTTAGTCTTTCTTTTTCTTTTGCTCTTTTCCCTCTTTTCTAGAGTTTAACAGGCTCTTTTCTTTATACACTTGGAGGGTGAAACAGGCATACCGAGAGTCAGCGTAAATGTTTACAGTCTTACCCTCACCGAGTTCTAAGGCCCGGATTAAAGCAATGAGCCCAGCTTAACGACAGCGTCCAGGGTTACCACCGCATATTCTGCACATCTCTCCCCTCGTGGGTTGGTGAAGCTGTTCCCGTCCACGCATAGCTCCTAGTGTACTGATGCCCAAGGCTGGTCCCGGAGGTCAGATCTGCTAGAGTACACTGGAGTCCAACACCTCTACACAGTCATGCTCGACAGGGCTCTAGCTGTCGGGAGCAAGGCGGTGGGTTCAGGGTGTTCCCAGTTTAGTAGCTCAATGGTTGAAAAGGGCTGATAGATGAAAGTCTGTTGCCCACCCCCCTCCCCCCGGGATGTGGGCCTGGTCATTATAATAGACAGGTCCTCGTATCTCCCTGAGAGGCATTTACAGAGCTCGAGTAAGACCAGATCTGAGATGGCCCACTTGACTATCTCGACTTCTTTCCTTGGCCTCTGGAGGCTCCGATCCTTCCCTTCGAGGTGAGACCTGGGGCGTGTCAGCTCCTGAATCTCATTTCTGAGGGGGTTGTTGGCCTCGGTGAAGCGGGGTAGGCTGGGAAACATGGAGAAAGAATCTGTGTTATCTCTCGTGGCTCCCGTAAAAACTGGCTTCTCTTGCCGTTTCCTGGGACTCCCTTTTTAAAAAAACTCTGTGTCTGCCGGCGAAGCCGCTCTTACTTTTACTTTTGGCTATTTTGCACAAAGTTGTTAAACAGGGCTAAATTAACGCTGGCTTTGTCTATAATCTATTTCGCCGTGAGTCCATATAAAGGAATTTGATCTAGGTACACAGGCTGTCCTCCGACCCCGTCACCACCTGAACTACACGGCCAATTGTTCTCTGCCTGTAGTTCCTTCCGTGGGCCATCCAACAGCAGAAGAGGGCAATTCTAATTCACCCAGAGTTCGTGACCTCTAGGGGGTTAACTGAACTCTATAATCTCCTGCAAAACCTTTTGTAAGGTTCTGTAACATGCATTTTAGTAGGGTAAGTTGTGACGACTTGATGACTTTCCTTTTATTTTTCTTTTTGAAACGTTTTTAAGAGGGCTCCTAGCAGAGTGGGCTTACTTTGTGTCTGACCTATGTTTCTCTCGAGACGAAACAACATTCACCCTACGAGAAGGAAAGGGTAAAAGGTCACTCAGTCACGTAATTCACACTAAATCAAAATGAAAGCTAAAACCAAAGTGTCGTTAAGGGCACACCTGTTCGTCAAGCAATTTAAGCCAAACCAAAATCAGGAGCAAGACCAAAGTGGCAATCAAGGCAGGCCTGTTTATCAAGCAATTCAAGTCAAGTCAAAATCGAAACCGAAACCAAAGTATCAACCAATGAATTCAAGTCAAGTCAGAAACCAAAACCAAAGTGCCGGTAGAGGCACGCCGTGGGTGATCAGGCCACGCTTCCACTCAAACGGAGTGGGGGAAGTTCCAAAGAGCAGTCTCAGCAAGTTTCAGATGTCCGGACTGAAAGTGCCAGTTCCTTCCCAGTGTCCAGCCACTGTGCGGATCCTCCACGGGGGCGTGCTGTGCACTGCTCTTTGGAGGCGAGGCATCGCACCGGGGCAGATGCCTACCCGGCAGCACTCTGAGGATCCGCATCGCTCAAGCTGGCCAGAGTCCCCCGCAGGGATGCTCTACAGGGCAGGCATAAGCCGCCTAAGGGGCTGCCTCGACCCTCCGTGCATCACCAGCTCGCTTCCCGGTGAGGGAACCCAGAAATGTAGCAGGACAAGCCGCAGACAAAACTCCTGAGACACCGGATTAAAGAAGGAAGAGGTTTTTCATTCGGCCGGGAGCGTCGGCAGACTCGCATCTTAGGAGCCGAGCTCCCCGAAAAAGACTTTTTTAAAGGCTTACAACCTCAAGGGTTGCACGTGAAAGGGTCGTGACAAATCGAGCAAGCGTGGGAAACGTGACTGGGGGCTACCTGCATCAGCTAACAGAACAAAAAGTTTTACAAGGAATTCACAGATAACAGAAGTAGTTCAGGTCGGGGGTCGATGTTATTATTATTACTTCCTCTTTTTCTTTT
>NC_133415.1:37630000-37640000 GCF_049350105.2 Macaca mulatta | reverse complement strand
CTCACTGTCCCCCCACCTCATCCCATCGAGGCGGGGGCAGCGGAGGAGGAGGGTTCTCTGCAGGCGAGTCGCTACGGCAGCGCTACCACAACACAGAGAGAGGCGGCGAGCCGGGGGATCCGGTACCCCAAGGCACACCTCTCGGATCGCTAGAGAAGGCTTTCTCACCGAGGGTGGGTCACGCTCCCCACCCGCCAGTCGCCCCTCGTCGGGCCCGCAGAGGCGCTCAGGGACGCCTGGGGAAGGGAGGGGGCCTGCGGCGCGAGAAGAAACCTGCGGCAACCTGGAGCGTTTGCGGTCAGGGCAGGGGCCCGGCCGGCGCGCGTGCGCACAGCCCCCAAGGCCCCCCGCCGTCCACCCACCTCCTTTCTGTGAGGCAAGGCGCCTCCAGTTAACCCACACACGACCGATCGGAGGCAGAACGGCAGCCCCTCGGCGGCCGGCCGGCGCACGCGTGGCCGGCCCGAGCCCACCGCCACCGCTCACACGGCCCGCGCTCCCCCGCCAGAGGGGAGCACGGGACGTGCGCTCGCCAGACCAGGCGGCGCCCTTCCCCGCGTGGGAGGGGCGCGTCTCACTCAACCGCCTCGACCCGCACAGCCAACGAGCTCCCTCAGGACCCACGCGCGGACACCATGGCGGCGACCGGAGGAGGGGGCGCTGGGGGCGGGAGCGACACACCACCGCTCGGCCTCGGGCACCTGAGAGACAGCCCGGGGCGCTCCAGGAGCACCGCAAAGGCCCAGGCGGAGCCAGCGCTCGTGCAATACCCGAGAGGGCAGCACGGCGGGCCAGCGGGACAGCACCCCCACCGCCGCGGAGGGGGGCGGCCCACGAGGCGACGACCACAAGAGGCGAAAGCGAGGAGTGCCTGCTGCGTCAGAGGACCCCCGCTGACCCACGCCGGACGCCACGAGGCAGACGGCGGGGTCGGGACAGCGAGGTCGGGCCGGGTTCCGCACCCCAGTGCCTCCCAACGCACCGCCCGCAGGCGGGGATGGGAGACGGGGGAAACCCCGCGGGCGGGACGAGAAGAACGGGTCTCATTCACCACGAATGCCCGCCCCTCGCCCGTCGCGGCTCGGTCCCGGCCCGGGAGAGCGTGACATCACCACATCGATCAGGGAAAGCATCCCCGGAGCAGGGTCGGCCAGCCAGCCACAGCCTCCCCAGAGGCCAGCGAGCAGATCAGCCTGGCCATCCCCAGCTCCAGGACAGGGGCGGCAGACAACCCGGCAGAGACGAGGAATGCCTGACACGCACGGCACGGAGCCAGCGGGAGTGGGGTTGTCTCGGCCGCCCCAGGTGCCCGCAGCGGGGAGCGCACGGTGGCAGGGTAAGCCCGCGCCACCTTCCCCGCCGCCCCCAGGTGGGTCAGAGACCCGGACCCAAGGCGGCACCGGGAGCTGGGACGCTCGGATGCATGAGAGACCGGGCACACGGGCCCCAGCAGGCGGCTCAAGCACGAGCAGGGCCGGCTAGCCGGGTCACCGGGAGGCCGAAGACCCGCGACGCATCCAAGAGACCCAACCTCTCCAGCGACAGGTCGCCAGAGGACAGCGTGTCAGCAATAACCCGGTGGCCCAAAATGCCGGCTCGGAGTGAAACATATACCTCCCCAGGAGACAGGAGGTCGAGTCACCGACCACGCCGCCGGCCCAGGGAACCCGCGACACGGGCATCTGTCCCCAAAATCGCCACCATCGCAGCCAGACACGGAGCACCCAGGGCCCTCTGGTCGACCCCAGGACACACGCCGGAGCAGCGCCGGGCCAGGGACGTCCTCCCGGCCACCCGTGCCACGCAGGGGCCGGCCCGAGTCTCCAGAGCGAGACTCGGAAGCGTTTCCGGCCGTCCCCTCGTACGACCGGGACACACGAGGGACCGAAGGCCGGCCAGGTGTGACCTCTCGGGCCGCACGCGCGCTCAGGGAGCGCTCTCCGACTCCCCACGGGGACTTGCAAACAACAGGTCACGGCAGAGGGACCGCTCCCCGGCACCCGGGGGACGAGGCAGGACGGTCCCCGGCTCCCCACGGGGACTTGCAGAAAAAATTCGGCCGCTGCCTCAGACGGCCAGGATGCGCGCGGGCCCGCGACCGGGCCGGGAAGGGTGTCCCCAGCCTCCCACCCCAAGCCCGGTGGGTCCCCGCGGGTCGCGGGTCAGGCCTCGGGAGCCGCGGCGTGCTGGTCGACCAACCCCGGCAGCCCCACACCCGGCTCTGGCCCGAAAGCGCAGCGACAACCTCTCCCCACATAAGCCTGCACGCCTGAGCTCTGACTCACAAGTGACGCGCCAGAGCTCTGGCGCGACCGGGACAGCCCGGCTGACGACCGCGGTCTTTCCGGAGCTCTGCCTAGCTCACAGCGGGGACGGTCCCCTCCCTCGGCAGCTGCCACCGCAGCTCCGGAAGCCAAGGGAACGATATAAAAGCGGCCGCCAGATGGAGTCCGACAACCGTCGCGAACGTCACCAAGACAGATCCGGATGGCAGGCCGGCCCGCGGACCGCAAAACCGAAACCGTGAGTCGAGAGACGCTATCCCGAGGCCGAAAACGCAGCCCCTGTACCCCAACCCCACAGAAACGGTCCCCAAACCCTGTCTCTGCATGGACCGCGACACAGTCAGAAGACAACCCACGGCGTGTGGATGTTCGGAGAGGCATCTCGGTGGGAGAAACAACAAGCAAGGACTCGGTCGCGGGTCGTTGAGGACACAGGGAGACACAGAATGCGTAGGCTCTTCCTGAATCCAGACAGAGAAGGAGGGAGGGAGGGAGGGAGGGAGGGAGGGAGGGAGGGAGGAAAGGCAGGCAGGCAGGCAGGCAGGCAAACATAAAGAAGGAAACAGAGAAAGAAAGAAAGGAAGGAAAACCTAAAGGAGAGAAAGAAAGAAAAGAGAAGAAAAGAGAAGACAAATATTAATATAAGTATTTCCATTTGTATATAGGTATAACATATAAAACTACATTAAAATAGAAAAAAATTTATATGCATACACATGAATGAACAGATAAAAATGAATAAACAAAAAATAAGATAACATAACATAAGCAAATAGGCCAGGCGCGGTGGCTGACGCCTGTGATCCCAGCACTTTCAGAGGCTGGGGGAGAGAGAGAGAAAAAAAATGAAAGAAAGAAAGAAAGAAAGAAAGAAAGAAAGAAAGAAAGAAAGAAAGAAAGAAAGAAAGAGAGAGAGAGAGAGAGAGAGAGAAAGAAAGAAAGAAAGAAAGAAAGAAAGGAAGAAAGAAAGAAAGAGAGAGAGAAAGAAAGACAGAAAGAAAGAAAGAAGAAAGAGAGAGAGAGAGGGAGAAAGACAGCGAGAAAGAAAGACGAGAGAAGAAAGAAAAAAAAAGAAAGAGGAAAGACAGGAAGAAAGACAAAGCAAGAAAGCAAGAAAACAAGACAGCAAGAAAGCACGACAGAAAGAGAGAAAGAGACAGAAAGAAAAAGCAAGAAAGCAGCAGAGAGAGAGAGAGAGAGAGAGAGAGAGAGAGAGAGAGAGGCGCGAGGCGAGGCGAGGCGAGGCGAGGCGAATCTACCTGCTTTCACTACATGTGGGGAGAATCAGGAAAGCCCCCACTAACAACAAGGCCTGAAGTGGAGCTGCCATCTGTGAAATCCGAGCAGAAGAGTCCACACGGGTTAAAGACACGAAGAAAGACAGGGAAACAACTGCTCAAAGAGAAGAACAATCTGGCCCAGCCAGGGTCTGTCTCCTGAAGTTGTGTGGGCAACGAGGGAGTGGGACGGAGGGAGGGAGTGGGACGGAGGGAGGGAGGGCCTCCGAGGCTCGTGTCAAACAATAAATGATAATAAAATAAAAGGAAGTTAAAAAAAAAAATTGCGCATCATTCGTAGCATCACTGACGCCTCGAAAGGCGAGAGGCATGTGTTTATGTCACTGTGGGACTGTTTTCTTTTTTCTTTTCTCTTTTTCTTCCCTCTCTTCCCGGAAACTCACTTTTTAATTATTTCATTTTCCTTTTCTTTTTTTTTTTTTAATTTTTAATTTTACTTTCATTTTTACTTTTATTTTTAATTGCTTGAGAGGTTGTCTCCCTCTCTCGCCCAGGCTGGTGTACAGTGGCGCGATCTCGGCTCACTGCAACCTCCGCCTCCCAGGTTCAAGTGATTCTCCTGCCTCAGCTCGGCCTCCCGAGTAGCTGAGATTACAGAGGCGCACGACCATGCCCGGCTAATTTTTGGTATTTTGACTAGAGACGGACGGGGTTTCACCATACTGGCCCTGCTCGTCTGACCACCTCGTGATCCAGCGATCCACCACCCTCGGCGTCCCAAAGTGCTGGGATGACAGGCTTGAGCCACCGCGCCGGGCCTAGTTATTCCTTTTATTTTATTTCTAATTTTTAATTGTACGTATGCACGTATGCATGTATGTATGTATGTATGTATGTATGTATGTATGCATGCATGCATGTATCTATCCTTTTCTTTTTTTTTGAGACGGACAGAGAGAGACAGTGAGAAACAGAGAGAGAGAGAGAGAGACAGACAGACAGACAGAGAGAGAGAGAGAGAAACAGACGGGGGGGGAGAGAGAGAGAGAGAGAGAGAGAGAGAGAGAGAGAGACCAACAGACAGAAGGACAGGCAGAGAAAGAGAGTAAGACAGAAGACAGACACAGGGAGAGAGACAAGCGGGGGGGGGGGGAGAGAGAGAGAGAGAGAGAGAGAGAGAGAGAGCTCCCAGACATCACGAAGCCGTTTCAATGACATATTCTCTCTGGTCTTTGTCTGGGGATATTCAGTTTTTCAACGTAGGCCTCAAGGGCTCCCAGATGTCCCTTTCGAATCTCTACAAAGAGAGTGTCTCCAACCTGCCTAATCAAAACAAAGGTGTAACCCTTTAGGATGAGTCCACACATCGCAAAGCAGTTTCTCAAATACATTCTTTCTAATTTTCATCTGGGAATATTAGGTGATTCACCATAGGCCTAAAGGGACTCCCAAAAATCCATTCAGAGAGACTGCCCAAAAAAAGTGTTTCTAACCTGATGAATCCAAAGAATGGTGTATCGCTAAGAGATCAATCTACGCATCACAAATCAATGTGACAGATAGCCTCTCTCTGGTTTTAATCTGTGGATAGTCTGCTTTCCAACGTAGGCCTCAATGGGTTTCCAAATGTCCCCTCACAGATTCTACGGAAAGCGTGTTTCCAACCTCCTGGTTCAAAAGAATTATCCGTTCGAGGTGAATCCACACGTCAAAAAGCAGTTTCACCAGCAGCAGTTTTTCTCCTTTTCCTCTGGGGATGTTCACTTTCACCAGGAGCCACAAAGGGCTCCCAAATGTCCCTTCGAAGATTCTGCAAAGAACTGCTTCCAATCGGCCGCGTGCAGCGGCTCACGCCTGTCATCCCAGCATTTTGGGAGGCAGAGGCGGGTGGATCACCTGAGGTCAGGAGTTCGAGACCAGCCTGGCCAAAACGGTGAAACCCCATCTCTACCAAGAACACAAAAAATTTGCCGGGCTTGGTAGCGGGTGCCTGTGATCCCAACTACTTGGGAGGCTGAGGCAGGAGAATCCCTTCAACTGGAAGGCAGAGGTTGCAGTGAGCCGAGATGGTGTCACTGCACTCCAGCCTGGGGGACAGAGTGAGAGTCTGTCTTAAAAAAAATAAAAACATTAAGAAAAAAATACTACTACTACAACAACAACAACAACAACAACAACAACAACAACAACAACAAAATGCTTCCAATCTGCTGAATCAACAGAAAGGTTTAACTCAGTAAGAGGAATCTACACATCGCTAAAAAGCAGTTTTACAGATAGCTTCTTGTTAGTTTTTATCTACAGTTTCCTGGTTTTCACCCTAGGCCTCGAATAGCTCCCAAATGTCCTTTTGCAGATTCTACAAAAGGGCCGCTTCCAACCTGGTATATCAAAAGAAAGGTTTCACTCTGTGAGATGAATCCACACACGACAAAGCAGTTTCAGAGACAGCTTCTTTCTAGTTTTTATTTGGGGATATTCGGTTTTTCACACTAGGCCTCAGTGGGCTCCCAAAGGTATACTCGCGGATTCTACAGAAAGAGTGCTTCAAACCTCCTCAATCAAAAATTAGTTGTAATTCGGTGCCATGAATCCACACATCACAAAGCGGTATCATAGAGAGCTTCTTTCTATTTCTCTGGTGGGGATACTCGGTTTTTCACAACAGGCCCCAGTGGGCTCCCAAATGTCCATTCTGCTTCCAAACTGCTGAATCCAAAGGCAGTTTTAACTCGGTATGATGAATCCACACGTCACAAAGCTGTTTCATGAAGACCTTCTCTCTCGTTTTTATCTGAAAACATAAGATTTTTTCACCATACGACACAAGGGTCTCCGAAATGTACACAGACAGATTCAACAAAAAAACCCTTCCAACCTGCTGAGTAAAAAGAAAGGTTTAACTCTGCGAGACGAATACACACACGACAAAGCAGCTTCACAGAGAATGGTGTTTTTTGTTTGTTTGTTTGCTTGCTTGCTTGCTTGCTTGCTTGCTTTTTGGTTTGTTTTCTTGGTTTTTTTTTTTTTTTTTTTTTTTTTTTTGGAGACGCACTTTCGCTCTTGTTGCTCAGACTGGAGCGCAATGGCGCCATCTCGCCTCACTGCGACCTCCGCCTCCCAGGTTCAAGCAATTCTCCTGCCTCCGTTTCCCTTCCCGAGTAGCTGGGATTACAGGCATGTGCCACCACGCCCGGCTAATTTTGTATTTTCAGTAGAGACGGGGTTTCTCCATGTGGGTCAGTCTGGTCTCGAACTGCCGACCTCAGGTGATCTGCCAGCCTCGGCCTCCCAAAGTGCTGGGATGACAGGCGTGAGCCACCGCGCCCGTACAATTGTATTGTATCGTATTGTATTGTATTTACATTGATTGATTGATTGATTGATGCTGCCTGATCAAAGGTCACTCAGGCCCAGTCGTCAAAGTGGCGATTTCCTAGGCAACAAGGAAGGGGGGAGCTTGGAGGTGGGGGCGGGGGCGGTGGAGAAGACACAGTTGCCCCAGGCTGTGCGCAGGCGGCCTGAGCTTCCTTCCTCTGTTGAGGCCTCCATTTTCAGAGTAACAGTGGCCGCTAGGTGATGCCCGACGTCTGCCAATGAGACTGTCAGCCCGGAATGAATTGGGATCGCCTGGAGGGGGAGGCGGGAGGGGGAAGGATGGAGGCCCCCACAGCACAGTGGGTCACCGCGCCCTTCCAGGCGATCCCCACAACTAATCGACCAGGGCCCCTGGGGGCACACAGCCTAAGACCCCAGCCATCGGATCATCTGGAACTTCTGTCCGAAGACGAGAGACGAGAGACCGACTGGAAATTCTCTCGGTCAAGGTCCAAACGTAAAAGAATCACTGACACAGACACCAGGACTAACTAAGACAATTTGTAAAAGTTTCCGTGTTTTGGGTGAATCCGCGTATTTCTGGATCACAAAATTACTGATTTTGAACATTGCGGTTTTTCCACTCCTTACGTGTACGGTCCTGTGATAGACAGACCAGGGGACTCCTCAGCTCAGAGTCCATGAGGCCAGAAGCTGACATCCTAAATTTCTATGTAGAATGAATTTCAGCAAGCCAGCCAAACACTCTGCCGTAAAACTGTCCGGAAGACAAGCGGTGGTGTTTCGGGGGCGGATTTGGGGGGGGGGGGGGAGCCGGGTGCGGTACGCTCACGCCTGTCATCCCCGCACTTTGGGAGGCCGAGGGCAGGCGGATCCCTCGAGATGGTGGCCATTGCACTCCAGCGTGGGCAACAAGAGCGAAAACTCCGTCCAAAACAAGAACAACAACAGAAACGTGAAGTGCCGTCTGCTGTTCTTTTTGCTTCCCACCCCGAGAAGAACAGAATACAGCTGTTGTCTCCCTGCCCGCCTGCCTGCCTGCCTGCCTGCCTGCCTGCCTGTCTGCGTGCCTGTCTGTCTGTCTGTCTGTCTGTCTGTCTGTCTGTGACAGGGTCTCGCTCTGTCTTTCGCCCAGACTGGAGTGCAGTGACACCATTGTGGCTCACTGCAGCCTCAACTTCCCCGGGGTTAGGGGATTCTTCTAAGGGATCCTACGGCCTCGGCCTCCCAAAGTGTTGGGGTTACAGGCGTGAGCCATCAGCACCCGGCCTGAGTTCATACATCTGGTCTCACTACGCCTTAACCACACGCCCGTGAAGCACTCAAGTCAAGAGAGAGTCGGCAAGAGACTTTCAGCATTCTCTCCCAAAACCAGTGAGGTGGATGGCGGCCCTGTGTTTCCCAAGCTCCTGTGGTTTTAAGTGGCCACGCGTAGAGGATAGATAGATTTAAAATGTTTCCAGAGAGGCGCAAGCCACAGTCATTCAGGACATCCGAGCGCGAGATGGGGTTTCTGACAGCGACTTAAGGGCCAGGGAGGGCCAGAGTCTGCCGAGGCCCTCGTTCCAGTGGTGGGGCCGATGGAACCCAAGGCTGAGGGAGCCAGCAGTCCGCACAGAGAGAGCTCCAGCCCTAGGCCCCACCGTGCAGACCGACTCAGAAGGAAGAGAGTCCCTCATCCTACATACGTCACATCCCTCCACTGAACTTGGGAGCGGATCCGTTTTCCAAACATGAGGTGACTCTCGGTTCGAAATGGATCACAAGGGGCCGGGCTTTCCAGAGTCGGCATGATAAAGCAGTCATTCTGTGGCACAGAACGAGGTGTGGCTCTTATCTAGACTCCGCAGTGAAAGCCAGTGAAACAGGGCGAAACCCCGTGTCTACTAAAAATTAAAAGAGGAGCCGGGCATGGTGCCGCTTGAAGGCAGGAGAATCGCTGGAACCCGGGAGGCAGAGGTTGCAGTGAGCTGAGATCACACCACTGCACTCCAGCCTGGGGGACAGAGCGAGACCGCATCTCAGAAACAGACAAACACACAAAGCCAATCAAGGTGTTTAACTCAACGTGTCACCCACGGGTCTCTCGACAGGATACATCCAGCACCCGGGGAAACAGGGAAACGTCGAGGGGTGGGGTGGAATCTATTTTGTGGCCCCAAGGGAGGGTTTGAGAGATACTCCCGCAAAGGTGACTGCCTAAGGAAGCCCCTCCGTCCAAGAAGCGATAGTCATTTCTAGCCTGTAGCCACCCACGAGGGAGAATCGGGCTCTCTGCAGAACCCCCCACCCCCCGACTCGTGAAATGGTCTCTCTCACTCTGTCAGGCTCTATTCACGCCGTGTGGTTTTGTAACCTCCAGCGTGTGTGCGTGGGGTGGGGGATGGGGTGGGGTGGGGTGGGGGCGGCTGTGGACAGAGGAGGGGAAAAAGCGATGGTGTCCCACGGGTGCCCGGGACGTGGGTCGTGGTTGGGGTGGCCAGAGCCTAGGGAACTCATCGCCTGTCAGGACGTCTCCCCCTCCAGGTCCCCTCTCTGCCCTACGCTCCACATCTTCGCAGTTCAGTGGAGACCTTGTGGATGGAAGTCGCTGTCCCTTTGGACTTTAGCCGAGGAAGGCCGGGCTCCCAGGTGTCTCCCGGGAGTTGGGGCCTCGGGCAGGCTCGCAAGGATGCTGACGGTGATGGTGACGGTGATGTACATTGGAGTCCTCGGGCCAATGCACAGGGATCCCTTTGACCTCGTTGGGAGAGGTCAGCTTTGCGGAGTCCCGTGCATCCTTCCGGAGACTCATCCAGCGCTAGCAAGCGTGGTCCCGAGGATCCCAGCTCTCAGCAGAGGCACTTTTGTTCACGCAGGATCCTGGGCAGGAAAGTTCTCAGCAGGCTTAGGCCTCCTAGCCAAGAAGCCGAAGCCACTTCTGGGATATTTTCAAAGAGCCAGTGGTTCTTTGAAGTGCTTGCAGATACAGATTTGAGAAGTGCTTGCAGATAGAGATTTGAGACAGAACGGACAGGGCTTGGTCCCAGGTCATTTAGGACACGGGCAGAGGCACATCGAGAAAACCCTCCCAGCATCCTAGGTGAACAGAGGTACGATTTTTTTGAGACAGTCGAGGGAGAAGCAACCCCAGATTTT
>NC_133415.1:37617500-37627500 GCF_049350105.2 Macaca mulatta | reverse complement strand
GCTGGCTCCGGAACGTTTCCAAGCAGGATGTTGGGAGGCGGGGGGTGGGGAGGTTGAGGGGAACCCACCTCACTGACTCACTAAATTCAGGTACAGGGACGTGGGGGAGGGGGGGAGCCGCGGCGGGGTGCGGGGTGGGGGGGGGCACTTGAAAATTAAACTGACCCCTCATACAGCCCAAGTAGAAGAGTCTATGCGCATTAAAGAAACCAACACACAAAGAAAACTAAAGCGCCGATAAAAGAACAATAGGGCCCCCCGCCAGGGCGGAGGTTACCTAGGCAACGAGGGAGAGAGGGAGGGGCCTCCAGAAGGGAGGGCGAGAAACCGGTTGCCCCGGGCTCGGTGAAGTTTCGGCGAGACCTCCCTCCGTGCCACCTCGACTTTCAGTAACAGTGGCCGCTAGGTGATGCCCGAAGACAACCGATGCCTGCAAGTGTCAGTCATCACGGAAAAGAAGTGAAGGATGGATCGCTCTGGGTCGGGGTGGAGGTTGGGGAGGGGGATGCGGCGGAGGCACACCGCGTCGCCGGCGTCTCCCGGATCCCTCTCAGACCAGGCCATTTCCGGGCCCAGGGAGTCCTCCCACGCGATGCCCGCGACTGGTCGACCAGAACCCCCAGGGGCACAGCCAAAGTTTCTGCCCCTGGGATCACCTGGCACTTCCATTCCCCCAGAGAGAAGAGAGGACCAGGGGTGCGGGGCGCGTGGAGGACGCCAGGGGTGGAGGTGGGAGCTACCAAAGACACAAGTGCGGTCATTAGCGTGTCAGAGTGGACTCCAGACCCACGACCTCAGAGAGGCAATCCCTGAACGAGTGTTAGTGCATGACATCCACGCTCCCGGACACGGCGTGGATTTCACGGGGAAAGCAGTGCACATCACACTCCCTTCCTGTTCCGGGGCAAGATTTTGCTCCCGAAGTACCCATTTCTCAACCGTGTTCCCCAAAGTCCACCCTGTCGTGAATCAGTCATGAATCTAGTCAGTACGGTGAATCGCGGAGCAGCCACATCCCACCACGAAGATCGGAGTCCGCACACTACACATCGCCCCACGCGGTGTCTCCCCACAAGAACATCACCGCCGTCCTAGCCGAGTAGTGATACAGTGCCATTTCTTTCATTTTCTCTTTCTCGCTTGCTATTTATTTATTTATTTATTTATTTATTTTTGAGACAGAGTCTCACTCACTCTACAGCCCAAGCTGTAGCGCTGTGGCACGATCTCGGCTCACGGCAACCCCCGCCTCCCAGGTTCAAGCGATTCTCCCGCCTCCGACTCCCGAGTAGCTGGGATCACAGGGGTCTGCCCCACCGCACCCGACTCAGTTTTGTAGTTTTAGTAGAGACGGGGTTTCACCACGTGGGCCAGGCTGGTCTTGAACTCCTGACCTCCTGATCCGCCCGCCTCGGCTTCCCAAAGTGCTGGGGTGACAGACGTGAGCCACCGCGTTCAGCCCCTACGGTGCCATTGCTTGGAAATCACTCGTGGGAACACACACTTATGGGTCACGTGTGAAGAATTTTCCTTTGTCTATTTTTTTTCCCCTTTTTTTCGTGTGTGTGTGTGTGTGTGTGTGTGTGTGTGTGTGTGTGTGTGTGCGTGCGTGTGCGCGCGCGGTGGGACGGAGTTTCGCTCTTGCTGCCCAGGCTGGAGTGCAATGGCGCGATCTCGGCTCACTGCAACCTCCGCTTGCCAGGTTCCAGCGATTCTCCTGCGTCTGCCTCCCGAGTAGCTGGGATTACAGGCCTGCGCCCCCATGCCCGGCTAATTTTGTATTTTTAGTAGAGACGGGGTTTCTTCATGTGGGTCAGGCTGGCCTCGAACTCCCGACCTCAGGTGATCCACCCGCCTCGGCCTTCCAAAATGCTGGGATGACGGGCATGAGCCACCGTGCCCGGCCTTAGCCGTTTATTTTAAAGTCGAGGAGCTTATCAGGGAAATACGAGAAGTTTGGACATCACAGGTGACAGAGAGAAAGGTCTGCAAATGGCCCTTCCATCCAAGTGGGGACCCGGCCTCGATCTCCCGAAATCATGCACCCAGTGGGGAAGCCCGGCAAGGCCCGTCTGTGTAGATTCCTCTCGGCCTCTCTAAGCACGCACTTCTCACTTTGGTGGAAGGGGCAGGGCCCTCTCTGGGACGGGGGAATCTGACAGACAAAGAGACAGACGTAGAAAAAGAGAGATCGACAGACAGAGACAGAGAGAAACGGACAGAAAGAGCGAGAGAGCGAGAGAGCGAGAGCGAGAGCGAGAGAGAGAGAGAAACAGACTAGACAGGGAGGGGGAGAGAGGGAGAGAGACAGACAGAGACAGACAGACAGGCAAAAAAGAGAGTAAGACAGAAGACAGACACAGTGAGTGAGAGACACAGGTAGAGAGAGAGAGAGAGAGAGAGAGAGAGAGAGAGAGACAGAGAGACAGAGAGAAAGAGAGGGACAGGCAGACAGATAAAGAGAGTGACAGAGAAAGACATAGACGGACAGTGAGAGACAGAGAGAAAGAGACAGAGAGAGAGAGAGAGAGAGAGAGAGAGAGAGAGAGAGAGAGGCAGACAGACAGACAGGCAAAGAAAGAGAGTAAGACAGAAGACAGACACAGTGAGAGAGACAGGAAAGACAGAAACGGACAGAGAGAGACAGAGAGGAACAGACAGAAAGAGAGAGGGTCCTAGCCCAATAGCGATACAGTGCCATTTCTTTCATTTCCTCTTTCTTTCCTTCTTTCTTTCTTTCTTTCTTTCTTTCTTTCTTTCTTTCTTTCTTCTTTTTTTATTTTTTTATTTTTTTGAGACGGAGTCTTGCTCTGTCACCCAGGCTGGAGTGCAGTGGCGCGATCGCAGCTCCCTGCAACCTCCGCCTCCCGGGTTCACACCATTCTCCGGCCTCAACCTCCCGAGTAGCTGGGACTACAGGCGCCGGCCACTACACCCAGATAATTCGTTTGTTTTTTTTGGAGAGACGGGGTTTCACCATGTTAGCCAGGATGGTCTCGATCTCCTGACCTGGCGATCCGCCCGCCTCAGCCTCCCAAAGTACTAGGATGACAGACGTGAGCCACTGCGTTCAGTCTACAGTGCCGTATCTCAGAAATCACTCACAGGAACAGACACTTACAGGTCATGTGTAGAGTTTCTTTTTTTGTTTTGTTTTGTTTTGTTTTGTTTTGTTCCGTTTTGTTTTGTTTTGCACGAGGAGGTGGCGGGATGGAGTTTCGCTCTTGCGTCCCAGGATGGAGTGAAATGGCAGAGGGGACTCAGGGAGTCAACCTATGGCAGAGATGGCACGTCATTCAGAGCGTAACGTCCACAGCGAAAGGTGGTAGGGCCGGCACTTTTAAAGGCTGAAATCCCGGCGGCTCAGGCCTGTCGTCCTCGCACTTTGGGAGGCCCAGGAGAACGGATCACTTGAGGTCAGGAGTTCGAGACCAGTGCGGCCAACATGGAGAAACCCCGTCTCTACTCAAAATACAAAAATTAGCCGGATGTGGTGGTGTGCGCCTGTAATCCCAGCCACTGAAGAAGAATCACTGGAATCCGGGAGGCAGAGGTTGCAGTGAGCCGAGGGAGTGCCACTGCACCCCCGCCTGGGTGACAGACTGAGAGAGACTCAGTCCCTCCCTACCAAAAAAGAAAGAAAGAAAGAAAGAAAGAAAGAAAGAAAGAAAGAAAGAAAGAAAGAAAAAAAAAAAAAAAAAAGAAAAAAGAAAAAAAAAACACAGGGACCGCCACCGGGCGCAGTGGCTCACACATGTAATCCCAGCACTTTGGGAGGCCGAGGTGGGCGGATCACCTGAGGTCAGGAGTTCAAGAGCAGCCTGGCCCACATGGTGAAACTCCGTCTCTACTAACATAGAAACATCTTCGGAGCATGATGGTGGGTGCCTGTAATCCCAGCTGCTCAGGAGGCTGAGACGGGAGAATCGCTTGAACCTGGGAGACGGTGGTTGCAGTGAGCCGAATCGCACCACCGCACTCCAGGCTGGGTGGCTGAGTGAGACTCTGTCTTAAAACAACAACAACAACAGCAGCAAAAAAAAAATAGCAAACGCACAAAAAAAGAACAGGCCAAAATACTCCATTGTCACTGAACGTTCCGCCACCAGACCGGAAACCCCCTGACTCAGGTCAAGGAGGTGGTGTTTCCTTCTCTCTGTCTCTGTCTCTGTCTCTCTCTCTCTCTCTCTCTCTCTCTCTCTCTCTCTCTCTCTCCCTCCCCCCCCCCAACTTTTATGTCTTGTTCAAGCAGACATGTGCAAGATTGTTACACAAGTAAACTTCTGACTGGGGGGTTCAGTGTGCAGATGATTTCATCACCCGGATAACTCAGCGCAGTACCCGACAGTTTTCGTGGTTTGGTTTTTTGTTTTGTTTTGTTTTGTTTTGTTTTTCCCTGAAGATGTCTCTCCTTCCACACCTCCTCCCTCAAGTAGGCTCCCGCCTCCCTGGTCCCCCTCGTTCTGCCCACGAGTTCTCATTATTTAGTTCCCAGTTATAGATGAGAACACGCGGTCTTTAGCTGATCGTTGCTTTCATCTTCGGCGGTGGCGGTGAAAGAGGCATGACACGAAATCGACCCTTAGGACGCTCCCCTCCGTCCACACCCCACACCCCCTCCCCACACACACCCTCATTCCTGCCCCCCCTCCTCAAACCCAAGACAGGAAGAAAGGCAGATATTAAAGTCAGAGGTCAGCCTCCAAGACGGTGGAGGCAAGGGATCTGAAAGGGTGAGCAAGCGATAGGGGTCGGGGGATGTCGTGGCCGAGCTAGCAAAAATAGGGGACCGACTTTCCAGCCCCAGCACACCCCCAATCCTCAACCGCAGCTAGCCTCTGGGTGGGGTTGCGCCTGTAAAAGCTTCTGAATGGAGAGAAGCCCAAGGCTATGGAAGGCATCAGCTCCAAGTCCGGGAAGGGAACAGGGCTTTGTGCATTGGAATGGGGCTTTAGAAGGCGGTGCTGCGGTTTCCAAAGCGACACGCCTCGCCTCGCCTCGCCTCGCCTCGCCCCGCCCCGCCTCGCCCAGAGCGAAACTCCGTCTCAAAAAAATAATAATAATTTTAAGATAATAATAATACTAAAAAATAAATAAATAAATAAATAAATAAATAAGAAATAAATAGTTAGTACAGCGGTCGTGGTCGTGAATCATTCCCCGGAGTCCAGGCGCAGTGGCTCACGCCCGTCACGCGAGCACTTTGGGACGCCGGGGCAGAAGGGTTGCAACAACATGATGAGACCCTGTCTGTGCAAAAACAGTTGAAAAGGAAGGCCGGGCGCGGCGGCTGACGCCTGCCGTCCCAGCACTTTGGGAGGCCGGGGAGGGAGAATCACCTGAGGTCGGGAGTTGGAGACCAGCCTGACCAACATGGAGAAGCCCCGTCTCTAGTAAAAATACAAAATCAACCAGACGTGGTGGTGCATACCTGCAACCCGAGCTACTACTCGGGAGGCAGACTCAGGAGAATCTCTTGAACCCGGGAGGCAGAAGTTGCGGTGAGCCGAGATCCGCGCCATTGCACTCCAGTCTGGGCAACAAGAGCGAAACTCTGTCTCGGGAAAAAGAAAAATAAAACAATAAAAATTGAAAATCATCTGGGCACAGTGGCGCATGCCCCGTGGTCCCAGGCACTACACTCTGGAGGCTGAGGTGGAAGGATCGCTTGAGTCCAGGAGCGTCCACACTGCAGTGAGTTTGGTTTTGATGGCACCACTGCCAGGGTGACAGAGTGAGACGCCGTCTGTAAATCAGTCAAGCAATCAATCAGATCACTGCAAGGAGCTCTCTATGTCTTACTTTCAATAGGTGTCTCTTCAGGCCAAGCAGGCATGGTGCCTCACGCCAGTAATCCCAGCACTTTGGGAGGCCGAGGTGGGATGAAAGAAGGAAGGAAGGAAGGAAGGAAGGAAGGAAGGAAGGAAGGAAGGAAGGAAGGAAGGACAGACAGAACAAAAAGTTTTACAACCCTTTTTTTCATAGTGTCAGGAATTTACAGATAATACAAGTAGTTTAGGTCAGGGGCCGATGTTATTAGTATTACTTTTTTTTTTTTTTTTTTAACTCCTACGGCCTGGTGGTGGTGCCAAGGTTGTCTGGCTATTTATCTGACTTTTGTTTGTTTCTAACGTTTTGCTTTCTCTCTTTCCTCCTGTCTTGTGAACTAGGCAAGGTGGGGGGAGGAGGGCAGCAGGAGCAGTAGAGGTCTCCTTCCTCATCCCCCACTTTGAGAATTTTCACTAATTAGTGGGCGGGTTCCCTTTCATTTTTACTTTTTGGGTCTTTTAGCGAGACAGAGTGATAGCGTTTTATGTAATACACTTGTGTGGAAGTTTTCTGACGAGCCATGGTAGCTACAAAACCTTTTATCATTGGAAGGAGCAAGTGTAATACACAGGGGCGCAGCAAGCAAGTAAGTTTCTTTTTTTTTTTTTTTTTTGAGACCGAGTCTCGCTCTGTCACCCAGGCTGGAGTGCTGTGGCCGGATCTCAGCTCACTGCAAGCTCCGCCTCCCGGGTTCACGCCATTCTCCTGCCTCAGCCTCCTGAGTAGCTGGGACTACAGGCGCCCGCCACCTCACCCGGCTAGTTTTTTTGTATTTTTTAGTAGAGACAGGGTTTCACCGTGTTAGCCAGGATGGTCTCGATCTCCTGACCTCGTGATCCGCCCGTCTCGGCCTCCCAAAGTGCTGGGATGACAGGCTTGAGCCACCGCGCCCGGCCAGCAAGTTTCTATTACAAGTAATACACTTACAGTGAGGGTTTTACATTTTCTACAGCTGGAAACTCTTTTCTAAATGAAGACCTAGGATCAAACCTGTGTTAAACCTGAACAGGCACATGTACTAACTTTGTCATGTCTTAAGCAGGTTAGTTTTTAACTGGGCCTTAAAACCTTTTTTTAGCAAGTAAAACAGTATTTTTTAATCAGAGAAGTTTTTACGAGCCCGACGCTTGAACTTGCGGCGTCTGTTTGGGGAAAGAGTTGGTTAAAGTCATGTTATCTTGAGGCATTAACCCTTCTGCTTCTCCAGGCCATTGGTCTCTTACGTTAGCCCTTCTATCAACATAACATGAAGAAACATCTAGGCTGCCAGCAATGTTTTCAGCCTACTGAGGAAATAGGTTTTTTTCTGTTTTTTTATTTTTATTTTTTAAATTTTTGGCTAAAGGAGGAGGTTCTGGTAACTTCTGGTTTATATGTTTAAAGAATGACTGAAAGACCTTGCGATCGTTGCTGGGCTGGACGGGTCTGGGTTTCCTAAGCAGTACGTGTACAGTGGGGACACCTTACATAGGTGTTTCTTCTAGCATGGTTATGGGTGGGGGGTGGGGTGGGGTGGTAACAACAACAAAGCAATGTATAGCATATTCATATCCAGCAAGGACGAAAGAGGTCCTCACCTGGGAAAAAGGTTGAATACAGCGACAGAACAATAGGAAAACAGTTAGTATTCTAGGAAAACTATCTGTCTTAAGATTTTTAACTACATTGACTTGCTTGATGAGTCCTCAAGCTTCGGCCGTGCATAGACTAGTCAGCTGCCGGTGTGTGACTAGAGCAGGGCTTGTGGTCCTCAGCAGCAGCTTGGAGCTTGGTCTCGTCTCAGGATCAGCCGGGCTGGATGATCTGCGCCCTGTTAGCCGGTCCACTTGTCCTGAGCTGTCGGTGTTAGCTGACTGTGGTGGATCCAAGACGCAACACCTGCAACTTTAACAGCAGTGGGAGTGGACAAGGTTACAGTATAGGGCTCATCCTATATGGGTTGTAGAAAAATTAGGTTTTACTTTAAACAGAGTCCCTAGATTTAAATGGGTGTCAGGCTTATAGGCATTATTTTTCTTTATTTAATTATGAACACTTCGTATGGCTATTTTGAAAGGCTGCATTTGCCTTTTAAAGGTTAATTTCTTTAGTTTCCGGAGGTCACCTTTTATTTGACCTACGATTTGCGGGTGGCCAACTGAACACAATCTTACAGGGCAGATACCTAGTTTGTTTGGTAGGGGTGCACCTGACTCGGAGGAGGACCGTAGGCAAAAACCTGATTTTATCTTAAGTGAATTTCCTGGCATATATCTATATATCTATCTATATCTATATCTATATCTGTATCTGTGTGTGTGTGTGTGTGTGTGTGTGTGTGTGTGTGTGTGTGTGTGTATATATATACATCTATCTATCTATCTATCTATCTATCTATCTATCTATATCTATATGGCAACCCTTTTTTTTTCGTTTTGTTTTTTGGTCGCCAGTAGCTGCTCGCTCGAGTGTCCAGTTCATGCGTTCCACCTTTTGTTGAACTTTGTGGCCGATAGGCTGCGTGTAACCTCTGTTGTATTGTTAACAGTCTTGTTAAATCTTGCACTATTCCAGCTACAGCTACAAATGCTGGCCTATTGTCTGACTTTAAAATCAGAGGTAGTCTTAAACCTGGGGATAATGTCTTTTAACAGTACTTTAGTCACTTCTTGTACTTTTTCTGTCCTGGTGGGGAAAACTGTAACTTACCCTGAAAAGGTGCAAACAAGCACTAGCCTCCAGCAGGGGGCAGTCCTGTAAAGTCTATAAGCAAGTTTTCACAAGGTATGGCTCTTTTTCCTGTTTCAGTTTCTTAGAGGAGGAGTTCCCCCCTCCCCCCATCCCCACCCCCACTCCGCCCCTTTGTCACTGTATCTAGTGGCTGAGCCTTCAGTGAGAAATTGGAATCCAGATACGGCAGAGTCTTGCTGTTTGTAACTTCTAATGTGACCATGGGCTCCTGGGAGCCTAATGAGAAGGTGCCTAGTCTGCCCTAGTCTTTACATTCTTCAGCTCCCGTCAGCCTGATCAGATGAGTGTCTGGTTCCTCCAAGGTGCAGCAGCCCTTGGCCGATGGCCTCTTTGTCTTGCGGCCTTGGCCATTTCCTGTATTGCCTTCTGAACATTTACCCTTCTAGAGTCTTTTTTTTTTTTTTCCATCTCGCACATTAATCTCTCTCTAGCCTTGTCCGGCTCTGGAATCCTTGCCTAACTTGACTTCGGTCATGTCTACATCCACGTCCGCGGCCTCTCACAATGCTGCTTCCCCCCCCCGCGTTCTCACGCTCCTACGGCCAGCTGGTGGGGCCCGAGAAACGGCACGGGCCCTGCCCCCGCCCACGCACTGCTGTCTGTCTCTCCTGTTTTCTTTTGATTCTCTATCTTTACACTTGCTTTTAGTCTTTCTTTTTCTTTTGCTCTTTTCCCTCTTTTCTAGAGTTTAACAGGCTCTTTTCTTTATACACTTGGAGGGTGAAACAGGCATACCGAGAGTCAGCGTAAATGTTTACAGTCTTACCCTCACCGAGTTCTAAGGCCCGGATTAAAGCAATGAGCCCAGCTTAACGACAGCGTCCAGGGTTACCACCGCATATTCTGCACATCTCTCCCCTCGTGGGTTGGTGAAGCTGTTCCCGTCCACGCATAGCTCCTAGTGTACTGATGCCCAAGGCTGGTCCCGGAGGTCAGATCTGCTAGAGTACACTGGAGTCCAACACCTCTACACAGTCATGCTCGACAGGGCTCTAGCTGTCGGGAGCAAGGCGGTGGGTTCAGGGTGTTCCCAGTTTAGTAGCTCAATGGTTGAAAAGGGCTGATAGATGAAAGTCTGTTGCCCACCCCCCTCCCCCCGGGATGTGGGCCTGGTCATTATAATAGACAGGTCCTCGTATCTCCCTGAGAGGCATTTACAGAGCTCGAGTAAGACCAGATCTGAGATGGCCCACTTGACTATCTCGACTTCTTTCCTTGGCCTCTGGAGGCTCCGATCCTTCCCTTCGAGGTGAGACCTGGGGCGTGTCAGCTCCTGAATCTCATTTCTGAGGGGGTTGTTGGCCTCGGTGAAGCGGGGTAGGCTGGGAAACATGGAGAAAGAATCTGTGTTATCTCTCGTGGCTCCCGTAAAAACTGGCTTCTCTTGCCGTTTCCTGGGACTCCCTTTTTAAAAAAACTCTGTGTCTGCCGGCGAAGCCGC
>NC_133415.1:37590000-37600000 GCF_049350105.2 Macaca mulatta | reverse complement strand
TCGACCTTCACACACATCACACGAACACCTGCCCGGGAGGGACCACCGGGCCGCACTCGGGCGCACGCACGCGCCGAACGGGGCAACGCCACGCGGGGAGAGGACAGGCCTTCCCCCCCCCCACGACGCCGACGACGCCCGAGACCACACGCCTCGGGGGAGGGCCGCAGCAGGCCCGGGAAGCGAGGCGCACCCGGTTGGGGGGGGCCGCGCGCCGACCCGATGCGGAAGAGCGGGCCGGGACAAGACGAGACGCCGGGCGAGGCAGGCGGCCAAGCGGGGAGGGGGGGGCGCCGGGGGACGCCTCCGGCGCAGTCGACCGCCACCAGGACGCACGCGGGGGTCTCACCGCCAGCAGCCTCCGAGCACGAAGGCGGCCCCGCGTGGCACCTGGAGCGGCCGACCAGGCCTTCAGCGATCCCTGCGGCTCCCCCACCGCCACGCCCAGTCGCACGCGGCCAGAGCCCCCGGAGCCCGCTTCCCCCCAACACGCACCGCAAGGCCGACCCAAACCCTCCGGGCGCCCACCGGGCCGCCACCGACCTGGCCCCGAAGGCGCGCGCCGTGGGGGTACGCGGACACCGGGCCAACCAGCGTGGCCGGCGGCGGCGACGCCCCCAGAAGGCGGAGCCGGGTTCGGGCCCAGACGGGGCGGCCAACAGCATAAAAGCCGGTGAGCCGCTCGGGGAAGAGAGGATCGGCAGGCGGCGGACAGGGAAAAGGAGCACAAGGCAGGCAAGGAGCCAGGGGGCCACGGAGACGAGGGCACGGGGAACCCGCAGGGGGCTAACTCGGGCAAGCAACCCTCAGGCGCGGCCGGGCCACCAGGAAAACACGGCCACGGGATCCCACCGCCACAGACACGAGGGCGGTCCCGCAGCGCCCCGCCTGGGACGCCGAACGGCCCTTGGGCAGCCCACCGAGCAACCCCCTCACGAGCCCCGGGTCCCGCCACCGGCGGCCCCAAAGCAACCTCAGCCACAAGCCCAACACCAGGGGCCACATGTCGCCCGTCTCTCGTCCGTCCCGGACCCGGTCCCGCTCCGGGAGACCGGCGCGCCGCCCCGTGGGGACGGCTCGCTCCCCAAGGACCAGGCGGCCCCACACCCCGCGCCACGCGAACGCGGTCATCGGCAGCGGTCGCGGCTCGGCACGGGAGCGGGCGGAGAGCCGGCTCACAGCGGAGAGCGGCGTCGCGCGCCAGACGGAGTGCCACGCGCACCCGCCGCTCGCAGCAGCCTTCCCATCCGCTAGGACGTCGGGCCCGGCCCAGCGGGATCCTCCCCCAACTCGGAAGGGGGAGGCGCGGGCCACAGTAGACGACGAGCCGCGCGCTCGGCCCCCGCCGCGGGGTCCGGCGGAACCCTCACTGTCCCCCCACCTCATCCCATCGAGGCGGGGGCAGCGGAGGAGGAGGGTTCTCTGCAGGCGAGTCGCTACGGCAGCGCTACCACAACACAGAGAGAGGCGGCGAGCCGGGGGATCCGGTACCCCAAGGCACACCTCTCGGATCGCTAGAGAAGGCTTTCTCACCGAGGGTGGGTCACGCTCCCCACCCGCCAGTCGCCCCTCGTCGGGCCCGCAGAGGCGCTCAGGGACGCCTGGGGAAGGGAGGGGGCCTGCGGCGCGAGAAGAAACCTGCGGCAACCTGGAGCGTTTGCGGTCAGGGCAGGGGCCCGGCCGGCGCGCGTGCGCACAGCCCCCAAGGCCCCCCGCCGTCCACCCACCTCCTTTCTGTGAGGCAAGGCGCCTCCAGTTAACCCACACACGACCGATCGGAGGCAGAACGGCAGCCCCTCGGCGGCCGGCCGGCGCACGCGTGGCCGGCCCGAGCCCACCGCCACCGCTCACACGGCCCGCGCTCCCCCGCCAGAGGGGAGCACGGGACGTGCGCTCGCCAGACCAGGCGGCGCCCTTCCCCGCGTGGGAGGGGCGCGTCTCACTCAACCGCCTCGACCCGCACAGCCAACGAGCTCCCTCAGGACCCACGCGCGGACACCATGGCGGCGACCGGAGGAGGGGGCGCTGGGGGCGGGAGCGACACACCACCGCTCGGCCTCGGGCACCTGAGAGACAGCCCGGGGCGCTCCAGGAGCACCGCAAAGGCCCAGGCGGAGCCAGCGCTCGTGCAATACCCGAGAGGGCAGCACGGCGGGCCAGCGGGACAGCACCCCCACCGCCGCGGAGGGGGGCGGCCCACGAGGCGACGACCACAAGAGGCGAAAGCGAGGAGTGCCTGCTGCGTCAGAGGACCCCCGCTGACCCACGCCGGACGCCACGAGGCAGACGGCGGGGTCGGGACAGCGAGGTCGGGCCGGGTTCCGCACCCCAGTGCCTCCCAACGCACCGCCCGCAGGCGGGGATGGGAGACGGGGGAAACCCCGCGGGCGGGACGAGAAGAACGGGTCTCATTCACCACGAATGCCCGCCCCTCGCCCGTCGCGGCTCGGTCCCGGCCCGGGAGAGCGTGACATCACCACATCGATCAGGGAAAGCATCCCCGGAGCAGGGTCGGCCAGCCAGCCACAGCCTCCCCAGAGGCCAGCGAGCAGATCAGCCTGGCCATCCCCAGCTCCAGGACAGGGGCGGCAGACAACCCGGCAGAGACGAGGAATGCCTGACACGCACGGCACGGAGCCAGCGGGAGTGGGGTTGTCTCGGCCGCCCCAGGTGCCCGCAGCGGGGAGCGCACGGTGGCAGGGTAAGCCCGCGCCACCTTCCCCGCCGCCCCCAGGTGGGTCAGAGACCCGGACCCAAGGCGGCACCGGGAGCTGGGACGCTCGGATGCATGAGAGACCGGGCACACGGGCCCCAGCAGGCGGCTCAAGCACGAGCAGGGCCGGCTAGCCGGGTCACCGGGAGGCCGAAGACCCGCGACGCATCCAAGAGACCCAACCTCTCCAGCGACAGGTCGCCAGAGGACAGCGTGTCAGCAATAACCCGGTGGCCCAAAATGCCGGCTCGGAGTGAAACATATACCTCCCCAGGAGACAGGAGGTCGAGTCACCGACCACGCCGCCGGCCCAGGGAACCCGCGACACGGGCATCTGTCCCCAAAATCGCCACCATCGCAGCCAGACACGGAGCACCCAGGGCCCTCTGGTCGACCCCAGGACACACGCCGGAGCAGCGCCGGGCCAGGGACGTCCTCCCGGCCACCCGTGCCACGCAGGGGCCGGCCCGAGTCTCCAGAGCGAGACTCGGAAGCGTTTCCGGCCGTCCCCTCGTACGACCGGGACACACGAGGGACCGAAGGCCGGCCAGGTGTGACCTCTCGGGCCGCACGCGCGCTCAGGGAGCGCTCTCCGACTCCCCACGGGGACTTGCAAACAACAGGTCACGGCAGAGGGACCGCTCCCCGGCACCCGGGGGACGAGGCAGGACGGTCCCCGGCTCCCCACGGGGACTTGCAGAAAAAATTCGGCCGCTGCCTCAGACGGCCAGGATGCGCGCGGGCCCGCGACCGGGCCGGGAAGGGTGTCCCCAGCCTCCCACCCCAAGCCCGGTGGGTCCCCGCGGGTCGCGGGTCAGGCCTCGGGAGCCGCGGCGTGCTGGTCGACCAACCCCGGCAGCCCCACACCCGGCTCTGGCCCGAAAGCGCAGCGACAACCTCTCCCCACATAAGCCTGCACGCCTGAGCTCTGACTCACAAGTGACGCGCCAGAGCTCTGGCGCGACCGGGACAGCCCGGCTGACGACCGCGGTCTTTCCGGAGCTCTGCCTAGCTCACAGCGGGGACGGTCCCCTCCCTCGGCAGCTGCCACCGCAGCTCCGGAAGCCAAGGGAACGATATAAAAGCGGCCGCCAGATGGAGTCCGACAACCGTCGCGAACGTCACCAAGACAGATCCGGATGGCAGGCCGGCCCGCGGACCGCAAAACCGAAACCGTGAGTCGAGAGACGCTATCCCGAGGCCGAAAACGCAGCCCCTGTACCCCAACCCCACAGAAACGGTCCCCAAACCCTGTCTCTGCATGGACCGCGACACAGTCAGAAGACAACCCACGGCGTGTGGATGTTCGGAGAGGCATCTCGGTGGGAGAAACAACAAGCAAGGACTCGGTCGCGGGTCGTTGAGGACACAGGGAGACACAGAATGCGTAGGCTCTTCCTGAATCCAGACAGAGAAGGAGGGAGGGAGGGAGGGAGGGAGGGAGGGAGGGAGGGAGGAAAGGCAGGCAGGCAGGCAGGCAGGCAAACATAAAGAAGGAAACAGAGAAAGAAAGAAAGGAAGGAAAACCTAAAGGAGAGAAAGAAAGAAAAGAGAAGAAAAGAGAAGACAAATATTAATATAAGTATTTCCATTTGTATATAGGTATAACATATAAAACTACATTAAAATAGAAAAAAATTTATATGCATACACATGAATGAACAGATAAAAATGAATAAACAAAAAATAAGATAACATAACATAAGCAAATAGGCCAGGCGCGGTGGCTGACGCCTGTGATCCCAGCACTTTCAGAGGCTGGGGGAGAGAGAGAGAAAAAAAATGAAAGAAAGAAAGAAAGAAAGAAAGAAAGAAAGAAAGAAAGAAAGAAAGAAAGAAAGAAAGAGAGAGAGAGAGAGAGAGAGAGAAAGAAAGAAAGAAAGAAAGAAAGAAAGGAAGAAAGAAAGAAAGAGAGAGAGAAAGAAAGACAGAAAGAAAGAAAGAAGAAAGAGAGAGAGAGAGGGAGAAAGACAGCGAGAAAGAAAGACGAGAGAAGAAAGAAAAAAAAAGAAAGAGGAAAGACAGGAAGAAAGACAAAGCAAGAAAGCAAGAAAACAAGACAGCAAGAAAGCACGACAGAAAGAGAGAAAGAGACAGAAAGAAAAAGCAAGAAAGCAGCAGAGAGAGAGAGAGAGAGAGAGAGAGAGAGAGAGAGAGAGGCGCGAGGCGAGGCGAGGCGAGGCGAGGCGAATCTACCTGCTTTCACTACATGTGGGGAGAATCAGGAAAGCCCCCACTAACAACAAGGCCTGAAGTGGAGCTGCCATCTGTGAAATCCGAGCAGAAGAGTCCACACGGGTTAAAGACACGAAGAAAGACAGGGAAACAACTGCTCAAAGAGAAGAACAATCTGGCCCAGCCAGGGTCTGTCTCCTGAAGTTGTGTGGGCAACGAGGGAGTGGGACGGAGGGAGGGAGTGGGACGGAGGGAGGGAGGGCCTCCGAGGCTCGTGTCAAACAATAAATGATAATAAAATAAAAGGAAGTTAAAAAAAAAAATTGCGCATCATTCGTAGCATCACTGACGCCTCGAAAGGCGAGAGGCATGTGTTTATGTCACTGTGGGACTGTTTTCTTTTTTCTTTTCTCTTTTTCTTCCCTCTCTTCCCGGAAACTCACTTTTTAATTATTTCATTTTCCTTTTCTTTTTTTTTTTTTAATTTTTAATTTTACTTTCATTTTTACTTTTATTTTTAATTGCTTGAGAGGTTGTCTCCCTCTCTCGCCCAGGCTGGTGTACAGTGGCGCGATCTCGGCTCACTGCAACCTCCGCCTCCCAGGTTCAAGTGATTCTCCTGCCTCAGCTCGGCCTCCCGAGTAGCTGAGATTACAGAGGCGCACGACCATGCCCGGCTAATTTTTGGTATTTTGACTAGAGACGGACGGGGTTTCACCATACTGGCCCTGCTCGTCTGACCACCTCGTGATCCAGCGATCCACCACCCTCGGCGTCCCAAAGTGCTGGGATGACAGGCTTGAGCCACCGCGCCGGGCCTAGTTATTCCTTTTATTTTATTTCTAATTTTTAATTGTACGTATGCACGTATGCATGTATGTATGTATGTATGTATGTATGTATGTATGCATGCATGCATGTATCTATCCTTTTCTTTTTTTTTGAGACGGACAGAGAGAGACAGTGAGAAACAGAGAGAGAGAGAGAGAGACAGACAGACAGACAGAGAGAGAGAGAGAGAAACAGACGGGGGGGGAGAGAGAGAGAGAGAGAGAGAGAGAGAGAGAGAGAGACCAACAGACAGAAGGACAGGCAGAGAAAGAGAGTAAGACAGAAGACAGACACAGGGAGAGAGACAAGCGGGGGGGGGGGGAGAGAGAGAGAGAGAGAGAGAGAGAGAGAGAGCTCCCAGACATCACGAAGCCGTTTCAATGACATATTCTCTCTGGTCTTTGTCTGGGGATATTCAGTTTTTCAACGTAGGCCTCAAGGGCTCCCAGATGTCCCTTTCGAATCTCTACAAAGAGAGTGTCTCCAACCTGCCTAATCAAAACAAAGGTGTAACCCTTTAGGATGAGTCCACACATCGCAAAGCAGTTTCTCAAATACATTCTTTCTAATTTTCATCTGGGAATATTAGGTGATTCACCATAGGCCTAAAGGGACTCCCAAAAATCCATTCAGAGAGACTGCCCAAAAAAAGTGTTTCTAACCTGATGAATCCAAAGAATGGTGTATCGCTAAGAGATCAATCTACGCATCACAAATCAATGTGACAGATAGCCTCTCTCTGGTTTTAATCTGTGGATAGTCTGCTTTCCAACGTAGGCCTCAATGGGTTTCCAAATGTCCCCTCACAGATTCTACGGAAAGCGTGTTTCCAACCTCCTGGTTCAAAAGAATTATCCGTTCGAGGTGAATCCACACGTCAAAAAGCAGTTTCACCAGCAGCAGTTTTTCTCCTTTTCCTCTGGGGATGTTCACTTTCACCAGGAGCCACAAAGGGCTCCCAAATGTCCCTTCGAAGATTCTGCAAAGAACTGCTTCCAATCGGCCGCGTGCAGCGGCTCACGCCTGTCATCCCAGCATTTTGGGAGGCAGAGGCGGGTGGATCACCTGAGGTCAGGAGTTCGAGACCAGCCTGGCCAAAACGGTGAAACCCCATCTCTACCAAGAACACAAAAAATTTGCCGGGCTTGGTAGCGGGTGCCTGTGATCCCAACTACTTGGGAGGCTGAGGCAGGAGAATCCCTTCAACTGGAAGGCAGAGGTTGCAGTGAGCCGAGATGGTGTCACTGCACTCCAGCCTGGGGGACAGAGTGAGAGTCTGTCTTAAAAAAAATAAAAACATTAAGAAAAAAATACTACTACTACAACAACAACAACAACAACAACAACAACAACAACAACAACAAAATGCTTCCAATCTGCTGAATCAACAGAAAGGTTTAACTCAGTAAGAGGAATCTACACATCGCTAAAAAGCAGTTTTACAGATAGCTTCTTGTTAGTTTTTATCTACAGTTTCCTGGTTTTCACCCTAGGCCTCGAATAGCTCCCAAATGTCCTTTTGCAGATTCTACAAAAGGGCCGCTTCCAACCTGGTATATCAAAAGAAAGGTTTCACTCTGTGAGATGAATCCACACACGACAAAGCAGTTTCAGAGACAGCTTCTTTCTAGTTTTTATTTGGGGATATTCGGTTTTTCACACTAGGCCTCAGTGGGCTCCCAAAGGTATACTCGCGGATTCTACAGAAAGAGTGCTTCAAACCTCCTCAATCAAAAATTAGTTGTAATTCGGTGCCATGAATCCACACATCACAAAGCGGTATCATAGAGAGCTTCTTTCTATTTCTCTGGTGGGGATACTCGGTTTTTCACAACAGGCCCCAGTGGGCTCCCAAATGTCCATTCTGCTTCCAAACTGCTGAATCCAAAGGCAGTTTTAACTCGGTATGATGAATCCACACGTCACAAAGCTGTTTCATGAAGACCTTCTCTCTCGTTTTTATCTGAAAACATAAGATTTTTTCACCATACGACACAAGGGTCTCCGAAATGTACACAGACAGATTCAACAAAAAAACCCTTCCAACCTGCTGAGTAAAAAGAAAGGTTTAACTCTGCGAGACGAATACACACACGACAAAGCAGCTTCACAGAGAATGGTGTTTTTTGTTTGTTTGTTTGCTTGCTTGCTTGCTTGCTTGCTTGCTTTTTGGTTTGTTTTCTTGGTTTTTTTTTTTTTTTTTTTTTTTTTTTTGGAGACGCACTTTCGCTCTTGTTGCTCAGACTGGAGCGCAATGGCGCCATCTCGCCTCACTGCGACCTCCGCCTCCCAGGTTCAAGCAATTCTCCTGCCTCCGTTTCCCTTCCCGAGTAGCTGGGATTACAGGCATGTGCCACCACGCCCGGCTAATTTTGTATTTTCAGTAGAGACGGGGTTTCTCCATGTGGGTCAGTCTGGTCTCGAACTGCCGACCTCAGGTGATCTGCCAGCCTCGGCCTCCCAAAGTGCTGGGATGACAGGCGTGAGCCACCGCGCCCGTACAATTGTATTGTATCGTATTGTATTGTATTTACATTGATTGATTGATTGATTGATGCTGCCTGATCAAAGGTCACTCAGGCCCAGTCGTCAAAGTGGCGATTTCCTAGGCAACAAGGAAGGGGGGAGCTTGGAGGTGGGGGCGGGGGCGGTGGAGAAGACACAGTTGCCCCAGGCTGTGCGCAGGCGGCCTGAGCTTCCTTCCTCTGTTGAGGCCTCCATTTTCAGAGTAACAGTGGCCGCTAGGTGATGCCCGACGTCTGCCAATGAGACTGTCAGCCCGGAATGAATTGGGATCGCCTGGAGGGGGAGGCGGGAGGGGGAAGGATGGAGGCCCCCACAGCACAGTGGGTCACCGCGCCCTTCCAGGCGATCCCCACAACTAATCGACCAGGGCCCCTGGGGGCACACAGCCTAAGACCCCAGCCATCGGATCATCTGGAACTTCTGTCCGAAGACGAGAGACGAGAGACCGACTGGAAATTCTCTCGGTCAAGGTCCAAACGTAAAAGAATCACTGACACAGACACCAGGACTAACTAAGACAATTTGTAAAAGTTTCCGTGTTTTGGGTGAATCCGCGTATTTCTGGATCACAAAATTACTGATTTTGAACATTGCGGTTTTTCCACTCCTTACGTGTACGGTCCTGTGATAGACAGACCAGGGGACTCCTCAGCTCAGAGTCCATGAGGCCAGAAGCTGACATCCTAAATTTCTATGTAGAATGAATTTCAGCAAGCCAGCCAAACACTCTGCCGTAAAACTGTCCGGAAGACAAGCGGTGGTGTTTCGGGGGCGGATTTGGGGGGGGGGGGGGAGCCGGGTGCGGTACGCTCACGCCTGTCATCCCCGCACTTTGGGAGGCCGAGGGCAGGCGGATCCCTCGAGATGGTGGCCATTGCACTCCAGCGTGGGCAACAAGAGCGAAAACTCCGTCCAAAACAAGAACAACAACAGAAACGTGAAGTGCCGTCTGCTGTTCTTTTTGCTTCCCACCCCGAGAAGAACAGAATACAGCTGTTGTCTCCCTGCCCGCCTGCCTGCCTGCCTGCCTGCCTGCCTGCCTGTCTGCGTGCCTGTCTGTCTGTCTGTCTGTCTGTCTGTCTGTCTGTGACAGGGTCTCGCTCTGTCTTTCGCCCAGACTGGAGTGCAGTGACACCATTGTGGCTCACTGCAGCCTCAACTTCCCCGGGGTTAGGGGATTCTTCTAAGGGATCCTACGGCCTCGGCCTCCCAAAGTGTTGGGGTTACAGGCGTGAGCCATCAGCACCCGGCCTGAGTTCATACATCTGGTCTCACTACGCCTTAACCACACGCCCGTGAAGCACTCAAGTCAAGAGAGAGTCGGCAAGAGACTTTCAGCATTCTCTCCCAAAACCAGTGAGGTGGATGGCGGCCCTGTGTTTCCCAAGCTCCTGTGGTTTTAAGTGGCCACGCGTAGAGGATAGATAGATTTAAAATGTTTCCAGAGAGGCGCAAGCCACAGTCATTCAGGACATCCGAGCGCGAGATGGGGTTTCTGACAGCGACTTAAGGGCCAGGGAGGGCCAGAGTCTGCCGAGGCCCTCGTTCCAGTGGTGGGGCCGATGGAACCCAAGGCTGAGGGAGCCAGCAGTCCGCACAGAGAGAGCTCCAGCCCTAGGCCCCACCGTGCAGACCGACTCAGAAGGAAGAGAGTCCCTCATCCTACATACGTCACATCCCTCCACTGAACTTGGGAGCGGATCCGTTTTCCAAACATGAGGTGACTCTCGGTTCGAAATGGATCACAAGGGGCCG
>NC_133415.1:37575000-37585000 GCF_049350105.2 Macaca mulatta | reverse complement strand
CTCGCTTGCTATTTATTTATTTATTTATTTATTTATTTTTGAGACAGAGTCTCACTCACTCTACAGCCCAAGCTGTAGCGCTGTGGCACGATCTCGGCTCACGGCAACCCCCGCCTCCCAGGTTCAAGCGATTCTCCCGCCTCCGACTCCCGAGTAGCTGGGATCACAGGGGTCTGCCCCACCGCACCCGACTCAGTTTTGTAGTTTTAGTAGAGACGGGGTTTCACCACGTGGGCCAGGCTGGTCTTGAACTCCTGACCTCCTGATCCGCCCGCCTCGGCTTCCCAAAGTGCTGGGGTGACAGACGTGAGCCACCGCGTTCAGCCCCTACGGTGCCATTGCTTGGAAATCACTCGTGGGAACACACACTTATGGGTCACGTGTGAAGAATTTTCCTTTGTCTATTTTTTTTCCCCTTTTTTTCGTGTGTGTGTGTGTGTGTGTGTGTGTGTGTGTGTGTGTGTGTGTGCGTGCGTGTGCGCGCGCGGTGGGACGGAGTTTCGCTCTTGCTGCCCAGGCTGGAGTGCAATGGCGCGATCTCGGCTCACTGCAACCTCCGCTTGCCAGGTTCCAGCGATTCTCCTGCGTCTGCCTCCCGAGTAGCTGGGATTACAGGCCTGCGCCCCCATGCCCGGCTAATTTTGTATTTTTAGTAGAGACGGGGTTTCTTCATGTGGGTCAGGCTGGCCTCGAACTCCCGACCTCAGGTGATCCACCCGCCTCGGCCTTCCAAAATGCTGGGATGACGGGCATGAGCCACCGTGCCCGGCCTTAGCCGTTTATTTTAAAGTCGAGGAGCTTATCAGGGAAATACGAGAAGTTTGGACATCACAGGTGACAGAGAGAAAGGTCTGCAAATGGCCCTTCCATCCAAGTGGGGACCCGGCCTCGATCTCCCGAAATCATGCACCCAGTGGGGAAGCCCGGCAAGGCCCGTCTGTGTAGATTCCTCTCGGCCTCTCTAAGCACGCACTTCTCACTTTGGTGGAAGGGGCAGGGCCCTCTCTGGGACGGGGGAATCTGACAGACAAAGAGACAGACGTAGAAAAAGAGAGATCGACAGACAGAGACAGAGAGAAACGGACAGAAAGAGCGAGAGAGCGAGAGAGCGAGAGCGAGAGCGAGAGAGAGAGAGAAACAGACTAGACAGGGAGGGGGAGAGAGGGAGAGAGACAGACAGAGACAGACAGACAGGCAAAAAAGAGAGTAAGACAGAAGACAGACACAGTGAGTGAGAGACACAGGTAGAGAGAGAGAGAGAGAGAGAGAGAGAGAGAGAGAGACAGAGAGACAGAGAGAAAGAGAGGGACAGGCAGACAGATAAAGAGAGTGACAGAGAAAGACATAGACGGACAGTGAGAGACAGAGAGAAAGAGACAGAGAGAGAGAGAGAGAGAGAGAGAGAGAGAGAGAGAGAGAGGCAGACAGACAGACAGGCAAAGAAAGAGAGTAAGACAGAAGACAGACACAGTGAGAGAGACAGGAAAGACAGAAACGGACAGAGAGAGACAGAGAGGAACAGACAGAAAGAGAGAGGGTCCTAGCCCAATAGCGATACAGTGCCATTTCTTTCATTTCCTCTTTCTTTCCTTCTTTCTTTCTTTCTTTCTTTCTTTCTTTCTTTCTTTCTTTCTTCTTTTTTTATTTTTTTATTTTTTTGAGACGGAGTCTTGCTCTGTCACCCAGGCTGGAGTGCAGTGGCGCGATCGCAGCTCCCTGCAACCTCCGCCTCCCGGGTTCACACCATTCTCCGGCCTCAACCTCCCGAGTAGCTGGGACTACAGGCGCCGGCCACTACACCCAGATAATTCGTTTGTTTTTTTTGGAGAGACGGGGTTTCACCATGTTAGCCAGGATGGTCTCGATCTCCTGACCTGGCGATCCGCCCGCCTCAGCCTCCCAAAGTACTAGGATGACAGACGTGAGCCACTGCGTTCAGTCTACAGTGCCGTATCTCAGAAATCACTCACAGGAACAGACACTTACAGGTCATGTGTAGAGTTTCTTTTTTTGTTTTGTTTTGTTTTGTTTTGTTTTGTTCCGTTTTGTTTTGTTTTGCACGAGGAGGTGGCGGGATGGAGTTTCGCTCTTGCGTCCCAGGATGGAGTGAAATGGCAGAGGGGACTCAGGGAGTCAACCTATGGCAGAGATGGCACGTCATTCAGAGCGTAACGTCCACAGCGAAAGGTGGTAGGGCCGGCACTTTTAAAGGCTGAAATCCCGGCGGCTCAGGCCTGTCGTCCTCGCACTTTGGGAGGCCCAGGAGAACGGATCACTTGAGGTCAGGAGTTCGAGACCAGTGCGGCCAACATGGAGAAACCCCGTCTCTACTCAAAATACAAAAATTAGCCGGATGTGGTGGTGTGCGCCTGTAATCCCAGCCACTGAAGAAGAATCACTGGAATCCGGGAGGCAGAGGTTGCAGTGAGCCGAGGGAGTGCCACTGCACCCCCGCCTGGGTGACAGACTGAGAGAGACTCAGTCCCTCCCTACCAAAAAAGAAAGAAAGAAAGAAAGAAAGAAAGAAAGAAAGAAAGAAAGAAAGAAAGAAAAAAAAAAAAAAAAAAGAAAAAAGAAAAAAAAAACACAGGGACCGCCACCGGGCGCAGTGGCTCACACATGTAATCCCAGCACTTTGGGAGGCCGAGGTGGGCGGATCACCTGAGGTCAGGAGTTCAAGAGCAGCCTGGCCCACATGGTGAAACTCCGTCTCTACTAACATAGAAACATCTTCGGAGCATGATGGTGGGTGCCTGTAATCCCAGCTGCTCAGGAGGCTGAGACGGGAGAATCGCTTGAACCTGGGAGACGGTGGTTGCAGTGAGCCGAATCGCACCACCGCACTCCAGGCTGGGTGGCTGAGTGAGACTCTGTCTTAAAACAACAACAACAACAGCAGCAAAAAAAAAATAGCAAACGCACAAAAAAAGAACAGGCCAAAATACTCCATTGTCACTGAACGTTCCGCCACCAGACCGGAAACCCCCTGACTCAGGTCAAGGAGGTGGTGTTTCCTTCTCTCTGTCTCTGTCTCTGTCTCTCTCTCTCTCTCTCTCTCTCTCTCTCTCTCTCTCTCTCTCCCTCCCCCCCCCCAACTTTTATGTCTTGTTCAAGCAGACATGTGCAAGATTGTTACACAAGTAAACTTCTGACTGGGGGGTTCAGTGTGCAGATGATTTCATCACCCGGATAACTCAGCGCAGTACCCGACAGTTTTCGTGGTTTGGTTTTTTGTTTTGTTTTGTTTTGTTTTGTTTTTCCCTGAAGATGTCTCTCCTTCCACACCTCCTCCCTCAAGTAGGCTCCCGCCTCCCTGGTCCCCCTCGTTCTGCCCACGAGTTCTCATTATTTAGTTCCCAGTTATAGATGAGAACACGCGGTCTTTAGCTGATCGTTGCTTTCATCTTCGGCGGTGGCGGTGAAAGAGGCATGACACGAAATCGACCCTTAGGACGCTCCCCTCCGTCCACACCCCACACCCCCTCCCCACACACACCCTCATTCCTGCCCCCCCTCCTCAAACCCAAGACAGGAAGAAAGGCAGATATTAAAGTCAGAGGTCAGCCTCCAAGACGGTGGAGGCAAGGGATCTGAAAGGGTGAGCAAGCGATAGGGGTCGGGGGATGTCGTGGCCGAGCTAGCAAAAATAGGGGACCGACTTTCCAGCCCCAGCACACCCCCAATCCTCAACCGCAGCTAGCCTCTGGGTGGGGTTGCGCCTGTAAAAGCTTCTGAATGGAGAGAAGCCCAAGGCTATGGAAGGCATCAGCTCCAAGTCCGGGAAGGGAACAGGGCTTTGTGCATTGGAATGGGGCTTTAGAAGGCGGTGCTGCGGTTTCCAAAGCGACACGCCTCGCCTCGCCTCGCCTCGCCTCGCCCCGCCCCGCCTCGCCCAGAGCGAAACTCCGTCTCAAAAAAATAATAATAATTTTAAGATAATAATAATACTAAAAAATAAATAAATAAATAAATAAATAAATAAGAAATAAATAGTTAGTACAGCGGTCGTGGTCGTGAATCATTCCCCGGAGTCCAGGCGCAGTGGCTCACGCCCGTCACGCGAGCACTTTGGGACGCCGGGGCAGAAGGGTTGCAACAACATGATGAGACCCTGTCTGTGCAAAAACAGTTGAAAAGGAAGGCCGGGCGCGGCGGCTGACGCCTGCCGTCCCAGCACTTTGGGAGGCCGGGGAGGGAGAATCACCTGAGGTCGGGAGTTGGAGACCAGCCTGACCAACATGGAGAAGCCCCGTCTCTAGTAAAAATACAAAATCAACCAGACGTGGTGGTGCATACCTGCAACCCGAGCTACTACTCGGGAGGCAGACTCAGGAGAATCTCTTGAACCCGGGAGGCAGAAGTTGCGGTGAGCCGAGATCCGCGCCATTGCACTCCAGTCTGGGCAACAAGAGCGAAACTCTGTCTCGGGAAAAAGAAAAATAAAACAATAAAAATTGAAAATCATCTGGGCACAGTGGCGCATGCCCCGTGGTCCCAGGCACTACACTCTGGAGGCTGAGGTGGAAGGATCGCTTGAGTCCAGGAGCGTCCACACTGCAGTGAGTTTGGTTTTGATGGCACCACTGCCAGGGTGACAGAGTGAGACGCCGTCTGTAAATCAGTCAAGCAATCAATCAGATCACTGCAAGGAGCTCTCTATGTCTTACTTTCAATAGGTGTCTCTTCAGGCCAAGCAGGCATGGTGCCTCACGCCAGTAATCCCAGCACTTTGGGAGGCCGAGGTGGGATGAAAGAAGGAAGGAAGGAAGGAAGGAAGGAAGGAAGGAAGGAAGGAAGGAAGGAAGGAAGGACAGACAGAACAAAAAGTTTTACAACCCTTTTTTTCATAGTGTCAGGAATTTACAGATAATACAAGTAGTTTAGGTCAGGGGCCGATGTTATTAGTATTACTTTTTTTTTTTTTTTTTTAACTCCTACGGCCTGGTGGTGGTGCCAAGGTTGTCTGGCTATTTATCTGACTTTTGTTTGTTTCTAACGTTTTGCTTTCTCTCTTTCCTCCTGTCTTGTGAACTAGGCAAGGTGGGGGGAGGAGGGCAGCAGGAGCAGTAGAGGTCTCCTTCCTCATCCCCCACTTTGAGAATTTTCACTAATTAGTGGGCGGGTTCCCTTTCATTTTTACTTTTTGGGTCTTTTAGCGAGACAGAGTGATAGCGTTTTATGTAATACACTTGTGTGGAAGTTTTCTGACGAGCCATGGTAGCTACAAAACCTTTTATCATTGGAAGGAGCAAGTGTAATACACAGGGGCGCAGCAAGCAAGTAAGTTTCTTTTTTTTTTTTTTTTTTGAGACCGAGTCTCGCTCTGTCACCCAGGCTGGAGTGCTGTGGCCGGATCTCAGCTCACTGCAAGCTCCGCCTCCCGGGTTCACGCCATTCTCCTGCCTCAGCCTCCTGAGTAGCTGGGACTACAGGCGCCCGCCACCTCACCCGGCTAGTTTTTTTGTATTTTTTAGTAGAGACAGGGTTTCACCGTGTTAGCCAGGATGGTCTCGATCTCCTGACCTCGTGATCCGCCCGTCTCGGCCTCCCAAAGTGCTGGGATGACAGGCTTGAGCCACCGCGCCCGGCCAGCAAGTTTCTATTACAAGTAATACACTTACAGTGAGGGTTTTACATTTTCTACAGCTGGAAACTCTTTTCTAAATGAAGACCTAGGATCAAACCTGTGTTAAACCTGAACAGGCACATGTACTAACTTTGTCATGTCTTAAGCAGGTTAGTTTTTAACTGGGCCTTAAAACCTTTTTTTAGCAAGTAAAACAGTATTTTTTAATCAGAGAAGTTTTTACGAGCCCGACGCTTGAACTTGCGGCGTCTGTTTGGGGAAAGAGTTGGTTAAAGTCATGTTATCTTGAGGCATTAACCCTTCTGCTTCTCCAGGCCATTGGTCTCTTACGTTAGCCCTTCTATCAACATAACATGAAGAAACATCTAGGCTGCCAGCAATGTTTTCAGCCTACTGAGGAAATAGGTTTTTTTCTGTTTTTTTATTTTTATTTTTTAAATTTTTGGCTAAAGGAGGAGGTTCTGGTAACTTCTGGTTTATATGTTTAAAGAATGACTGAAAGACCTTGCGATCGTTGCTGGGCTGGACGGGTCTGGGTTTCCTAAGCAGTACGTGTACAGTGGGGACACCTTACATAGGTGTTTCTTCTAGCATGGTTATGGGTGGGGGGTGGGGTGGGGTGGTAACAACAACAAAGCAATGTATAGCATATTCATATCCAGCAAGGACGAAAGAGGTCCTCACCTGGGAAAAAGGTTGAATACAGCGACAGAACAATAGGAAAACAGTTAGTATTCTAGGAAAACTATCTGTCTTAAGATTTTTAACTACATTGACTTGCTTGATGAGTCCTCAAGCTTCGGCCGTGCATAGACTAGTCAGCTGCCGGTGTGTGACTAGAGCAGGGCTTGTGGTCCTCAGCAGCAGCTTGGAGCTTGGTCTCGTCTCAGGATCAGCCGGGCTGGATGATCTGCGCCCTGTTAGCCGGTCCACTTGTCCTGAGCTGTCGGTGTTAGCTGACTGTGGTGGATCCAAGACGCAACACCTGCAACTTTAACAGCAGTGGGAGTGGACAAGGTTACAGTATAGGGCTCATCCTATATGGGTTGTAGAAAAATTAGGTTTTACTTTAAACAGAGTCCCTAGATTTAAATGGGTGTCAGGCTTATAGGCATTATTTTTCTTTATTTAATTATGAACACTTCGTATGGCTATTTTGAAAGGCTGCATTTGCCTTTTAAAGGTTAATTTCTTTAGTTTCCGGAGGTCACCTTTTATTTGACCTACGATTTGCGGGTGGCCAACTGAACACAATCTTACAGGGCAGATACCTAGTTTGTTTGGTAGGGGTGCACCTGACTCGGAGGAGGACCGTAGGCAAAAACCTGATTTTATCTTAAGTGAATTTCCTGGCATATATCTATATATCTATCTATATCTATATCTATATCTGTATCTGTGTGTGTGTGTGTGTGTGTGTGTGTGTGTGTGTGTGTGTGTGTGTATATATATACATCTATCTATCTATCTATCTATCTATCTATCTATCTATATCTATATGGCAACCCTTTTTTTTTCGTTTTGTTTTTTGGTCGCCAGTAGCTGCTCGCTCGAGTGTCCAGTTCATGCGTTCCACCTTTTGTTGAACTTTGTGGCCGATAGGCTGCGTGTAACCTCTGTTGTATTGTTAACAGTCTTGTTAAATCTTGCACTATTCCAGCTACAGCTACAAATGCTGGCCTATTGTCTGACTTTAAAATCAGAGGTAGTCTTAAACCTGGGGATAATGTCTTTTAACAGTACTTTAGTCACTTCTTGTACTTTTTCTGTCCTGGTGGGGAAAACTGTAACTTACCCTGAAAAGGTGCAAACAAGCACTAGCCTCCAGCAGGGGGCAGTCCTGTAAAGTCTATAAGCAAGTTTTCACAAGGTATGGCTCTTTTTCCTGTTTCAGTTTCTTAGAGGAGGAGTTCCCCCCTCCCCCCATCCCCACCCCCACTCCGCCCCTTTGTCACTGTATCTAGTGGCTGAGCCTTCAGTGAGAAATTGGAATCCAGATACGGCAGAGTCTTGCTGTTTGTAACTTCTAATGTGACCATGGGCTCCTGGGAGCCTAATGAGAAGGTGCCTAGTCTGCCCTAGTCTTTACATTCTTCAGCTCCCGTCAGCCTGATCAGATGAGTGTCTGGTTCCTCCAAGGTGCAGCAGCCCTTGGCCGATGGCCTCTTTGTCTTGCGGCCTTGGCCATTTCCTGTATTGCCTTCTGAACATTTACCCTTCTAGAGTCTTTTTTTTTTTTTTCCATCTCGCACATTAATCTCTCTCTAGCCTTGTCCGGCTCTGGAATCCTTGCCTAACTTGACTTCGGTCATGTCTACATCCACGTCCGCGGCCTCTCACAATGCTGCTTCCCCCCCCCGCGTTCTCACGCTCCTACGGCCAGCTGGTGGGGCCCGAGAAACGGCACGGGCCCTGCCCCCGCCCACGCACTGCTGTCTGTCTCTCCTGTTTTCTTTTGATTCTCTATCTTTACACTTGCTTTTAGTCTTTCTTTTTCTTTTGCTCTTTTCCCTCTTTTCTAGAGTTTAACAGGCTCTTTTCTTTATACACTTGGAGGGTGAAACAGGCATACCGAGAGTCAGCGTAAATGTTTACAGTCTTACCCTCACCGAGTTCTAAGGCCCGGATTAAAGCAATGAGCCCAGCTTAACGACAGCGTCCAGGGTTACCACCGCATATTCTGCACATCTCTCCCCTCGTGGGTTGGTGAAGCTGTTCCCGTCCACGCATAGCTCCTAGTGTACTGATGCCCAAGGCTGGTCCCGGAGGTCAGATCTGCTAGAGTACACTGGAGTCCAACACCTCTACACAGTCATGCTCGACAGGGCTCTAGCTGTCGGGAGCAAGGCGGTGGGTTCAGGGTGTTCCCAGTTTAGTAGCTCAATGGTTGAAAAGGGCTGATAGATGAAAGTCTGTTGCCCACCCCCCTCCCCCCGGGATGTGGGCCTGGTCATTATAATAGACAGGTCCTCGTATCTCCCTGAGAGGCATTTACAGAGCTCGAGTAAGACCAGATCTGAGATGGCCCACTTGACTATCTCGACTTCTTTCCTTGGCCTCTGGAGGCTCCGATCCTTCCCTTCGAGGTGAGACCTGGGGCGTGTCAGCTCCTGAATCTCATTTCTGAGGGGGTTGTTGGCCTCGGTGAAGCGGGGTAGGCTGGGAAACATGGAGAAAGAATCTGTGTTATCTCTCGTGGCTCCCGTAAAAACTGGCTTCTCTTGCCGTTTCCTGGGACTCCCTTTTTAAAAAAACTCTGTGTCTGCCGGCGAAGCCGCTCTTACTTTTACTTTTGGCTATTTTGCACAAAGTTGTTAAACAGGGCTAAATTAACGCTGGCTTTGTCTATAATCTATTTCGCCGTGAGTCCATATAAAGGAATTTGATCTAGGTACACAGGCTGTCCTCCGACCCCGTCACCACCTGAACTACACGGCCAATTGTTCTCTGCCTGTAGTTCCTTCCGTGGGCCATCCAACAGCAGAAGAGGGCAATTCTAATTCACCCAGAGTTCGTGACCTCTAGGGGGTTAACTGAACTCTATAATCTCCTGCAAAACCTTTTGTAAGGTTCTGTAACATGCATTTTAGTAGGGTAAGTTGTGACGACTTGATGACTTTCCTTTTATTTTTCTTTTTGAAACGTTTTTAAGAGGGCTCCTAGCAGAGTGGGCTTACTTTGTGTCTGACCTATGTTTCTCTCGAGACGAAACAACATTCACCCTACGAGAAGGAAAGGGTAAAAGGTCACTCAGTCACGTAATTCACACTAAATCAAAATGAAAGCTAAAACCAAAGTGTCGTTAAGGGCACACCTGTTCGTCAAGCAATTTAAGCCAAACCAAAATCAGGAGCAAGACCAAAGTGGCAATCAAGGCAGGCCTGTTTATCAAGCAATTCAAGTCAAGTCAAAATCGAAACCGAAACCAAAGTATCAACCAATGAATTCAAGTCAAGTCAGAAACCAAAACCAAAGTGCCGGTAGAGGCACGCCGTGGGTGATCAGGCCACGCTTCCACTCAAACGGAGTGGGGGAAGTTCCAAAGAGCAGTCTCAGCAAGTTTCAGATGTCCGGACTGAAAGTGCCAGTTCCTTCCCAGTGTCCAGCCACTGTGCGGATCCTCCACGGGGGCGTGCTGTGCACTGCTCTTTGGAGGCGAGGCATCGCACCGGGGCAGATGCCTACCCGGCAGCACTCTGAGGATCCGCATCGCTCAAGCTGGCCAGAGTCCCCCGCAGGGATGCTCTACAGGGCAGGCATAAGCCGCCTAAGGGGCTGCCTCGACCCTCCGTGCATCACCAGCTCGCTTCCCGGTGAGGGAACCCAGAAATGTAGCAGGACAAGCCGCAGACAAAACTCCTGAGACACCGGATTAAAGAAGGAAGAGGTTTTTCATTCGGCCGGGAGCGTCGG
>NC_133415.1:37547500-37557500 GCF_049350105.2 Macaca mulatta | reverse complement strand
AGCGGTCGCGGCTCGGCACGGGAGCGGGCGGAGAGCCGGCTCACAGCGGAGAGCGGCGTCGCGCGCCAGACGGAGTGCCACGCGCACCCGCCGCTCGCAGCAGCCTTCCCATCCGCTAGGACGTCGGGCCCGGCCCAGCGGGATCCTCCCCCAACTCGGAAGGGGGAGGCGCGGGCCACAGTAGACGACGAGCCGCGCGCTCGGCCCCCGCCGCGGGGTCCGGCGGAACCCTCACTGTCCCCCCACCTCATCCCATCGAGGCGGGGGCAGCGGAGGAGGAGGGTTCTCTGCAGGCGAGTCGCTACGGCAGCGCTACCACAACACAGAGAGAGGCGGCGAGCCGGGGGATCCGGTACCCCAAGGCACACCTCTCGGATCGCTAGAGAAGGCTTTCTCACCGAGGGTGGGTCACGCTCCCCACCCGCCAGTCGCCCCTCGTCGGGCCCGCAGAGGCGCTCAGGGACGCCTGGGGAAGGGAGGGGGCCTGCGGCGCGAGAAGAAACCTGCGGCAACCTGGAGCGTTTGCGGTCAGGGCAGGGGCCCGGCCGGCGCGCGTGCGCACAGCCCCCAAGGCCCCCCGCCGTCCACCCACCTCCTTTCTGTGAGGCAAGGCGCCTCCAGTTAACCCACACACGACCGATCGGAGGCAGAACGGCAGCCCCTCGGCGGCCGGCCGGCGCACGCGTGGCCGGCCCGAGCCCACCGCCACCGCTCACACGGCCCGCGCTCCCCCGCCAGAGGGGAGCACGGGACGTGCGCTCGCCAGACCAGGCGGCGCCCTTCCCCGCGTGGGAGGGGCGCGTCTCACTCAACCGCCTCGACCCGCACAGCCAACGAGCTCCCTCAGGACCCACGCGCGGACACCATGGCGGCGACCGGAGGAGGGGGCGCTGGGGGCGGGAGCGACACACCACCGCTCGGCCTCGGGCACCTGAGAGACAGCCCGGGGCGCTCCAGGAGCACCGCAAAGGCCCAGGCGGAGCCAGCGCTCGTGCAATACCCGAGAGGGCAGCACGGCGGGCCAGCGGGACAGCACCCCCACCGCCGCGGAGGGGGGCGGCCCACGAGGCGACGACCACAAGAGGCGAAAGCGAGGAGTGCCTGCTGCGTCAGAGGACCCCCGCTGACCCACGCCGGACGCCACGAGGCAGACGGCGGGGTCGGGACAGCGAGGTCGGGCCGGGTTCCGCACCCCAGTGCCTCCCAACGCACCGCCCGCAGGCGGGGATGGGAGACGGGGGAAACCCCGCGGGCGGGACGAGAAGAACGGGTCTCATTCACCACGAATGCCCGCCCCTCGCCCGTCGCGGCTCGGTCCCGGCCCGGGAGAGCGTGACATCACCACATCGATCAGGGAAAGCATCCCCGGAGCAGGGTCGGCCAGCCAGCCACAGCCTCCCCAGAGGCCAGCGAGCAGATCAGCCTGGCCATCCCCAGCTCCAGGACAGGGGCGGCAGACAACCCGGCAGAGACGAGGAATGCCTGACACGCACGGCACGGAGCCAGCGGGAGTGGGGTTGTCTCGGCCGCCCCAGGTGCCCGCAGCGGGGAGCGCACGGTGGCAGGGTAAGCCCGCGCCACCTTCCCCGCCGCCCCCAGGTGGGTCAGAGACCCGGACCCAAGGCGGCACCGGGAGCTGGGACGCTCGGATGCATGAGAGACCGGGCACACGGGCCCCAGCAGGCGGCTCAAGCACGAGCAGGGCCGGCTAGCCGGGTCACCGGGAGGCCGAAGACCCGCGACGCATCCAAGAGACCCAACCTCTCCAGCGACAGGTCGCCAGAGGACAGCGTGTCAGCAATAACCCGGTGGCCCAAAATGCCGGCTCGGAGTGAAACATATACCTCCCCAGGAGACAGGAGGTCGAGTCACCGACCACGCCGCCGGCCCAGGGAACCCGCGACACGGGCATCTGTCCCCAAAATCGCCACCATCGCAGCCAGACACGGAGCACCCAGGGCCCTCTGGTCGACCCCAGGACACACGCCGGAGCAGCGCCGGGCCAGGGACGTCCTCCCGGCCACCCGTGCCACGCAGGGGCCGGCCCGAGTCTCCAGAGCGAGACTCGGAAGCGTTTCCGGCCGTCCCCTCGTACGACCGGGACACACGAGGGACCGAAGGCCGGCCAGGTGTGACCTCTCGGGCCGCACGCGCGCTCAGGGAGCGCTCTCCGACTCCCCACGGGGACTTGCAAACAACAGGTCACGGCAGAGGGACCGCTCCCCGGCACCCGGGGGACGAGGCAGGACGGTCCCCGGCTCCCCACGGGGACTTGCAGAAAAAATTCGGCCGCTGCCTCAGACGGCCAGGATGCGCGCGGGCCCGCGACCGGGCCGGGAAGGGTGTCCCCAGCCTCCCACCCCAAGCCCGGTGGGTCCCCGCGGGTCGCGGGTCAGGCCTCGGGAGCCGCGGCGTGCTGGTCGACCAACCCCGGCAGCCCCACACCCGGCTCTGGCCCGAAAGCGCAGCGACAACCTCTCCCCACATAAGCCTGCACGCCTGAGCTCTGACTCACAAGTGACGCGCCAGAGCTCTGGCGCGACCGGGACAGCCCGGCTGACGACCGCGGTCTTTCCGGAGCTCTGCCTAGCTCACAGCGGGGACGGTCCCCTCCCTCGGCAGCTGCCACCGCAGCTCCGGAAGCCAAGGGAACGATATAAAAGCGGCCGCCAGATGGAGTCCGACAACCGTCGCGAACGTCACCAAGACAGATCCGGATGGCAGGCCGGCCCGCGGACCGCAAAACCGAAACCGTGAGTCGAGAGACGCTATCCCGAGGCCGAAAACGCAGCCCCTGTACCCCAACCCCACAGAAACGGTCCCCAAACCCTGTCTCTGCATGGACCGCGACACAGTCAGAAGACAACCCACGGCGTGTGGATGTTCGGAGAGGCATCTCGGTGGGAGAAACAACAAGCAAGGACTCGGTCGCGGGTCGTTGAGGACACAGGGAGACACAGAATGCGTAGGCTCTTCCTGAATCCAGACAGAGAAGGAGGGAGGGAGGGAGGGAGGGAGGGAGGGAGGGAGGGAGGAAAGGCAGGCAGGCAGGCAGGCAGGCAAACATAAAGAAGGAAACAGAGAAAGAAAGAAAGGAAGGAAAACCTAAAGGAGAGAAAGAAAGAAAAGAGAAGAAAAGAGAAGACAAATATTAATATAAGTATTTCCATTTGTATATAGGTATAACATATAAAACTACATTAAAATAGAAAAAAATTTATATGCATACACATGAATGAACAGATAAAAATGAATAAACAAAAAATAAGATAACATAACATAAGCAAATAGGCCAGGCGCGGTGGCTGACGCCTGTGATCCCAGCACTTTCAGAGGCTGGGGGAGAGAGAGAGAAAAAAAATGAAAGAAAGAAAGAAAGAAAGAAAGAAAGAAAGAAAGAAAGAAAGAAAGAAAGAAAGAAAGAGAGAGAGAGAGAGAGAGAGAGAAAGAAAGAAAGAAAGAAAGAAAGAAAGGAAGAAAGAAAGAAAGAGAGAGAGAAAGAAAGACAGAAAGAAAGAAAGAAGAAAGAGAGAGAGAGAGGGAGAAAGACAGCGAGAAAGAAAGACGAGAGAAGAAAGAAAAAAAAAGAAAGAGGAAAGACAGGAAGAAAGACAAAGCAAGAAAGCAAGAAAACAAGACAGCAAGAAAGCACGACAGAAAGAGAGAAAGAGACAGAAAGAAAAAGCAAGAAAGCAGCAGAGAGAGAGAGAGAGAGAGAGAGAGAGAGAGAGAGAGAGGCGCGAGGCGAGGCGAGGCGAGGCGAGGCGAATCTACCTGCTTTCACTACATGTGGGGAGAATCAGGAAAGCCCCCACTAACAACAAGGCCTGAAGTGGAGCTGCCATCTGTGAAATCCGAGCAGAAGAGTCCACACGGGTTAAAGACACGAAGAAAGACAGGGAAACAACTGCTCAAAGAGAAGAACAATCTGGCCCAGCCAGGGTCTGTCTCCTGAAGTTGTGTGGGCAACGAGGGAGTGGGACGGAGGGAGGGAGTGGGACGGAGGGAGGGAGGGCCTCCGAGGCTCGTGTCAAACAATAAATGATAATAAAATAAAAGGAAGTTAAAAAAAAAAATTGCGCATCATTCGTAGCATCACTGACGCCTCGAAAGGCGAGAGGCATGTGTTTATGTCACTGTGGGACTGTTTTCTTTTTTCTTTTCTCTTTTTCTTCCCTCTCTTCCCGGAAACTCACTTTTTAATTATTTCATTTTCCTTTTCTTTTTTTTTTTTTAATTTTTAATTTTACTTTCATTTTTACTTTTATTTTTAATTGCTTGAGAGGTTGTCTCCCTCTCTCGCCCAGGCTGGTGTACAGTGGCGCGATCTCGGCTCACTGCAACCTCCGCCTCCCAGGTTCAAGTGATTCTCCTGCCTCAGCTCGGCCTCCCGAGTAGCTGAGATTACAGAGGCGCACGACCATGCCCGGCTAATTTTTGGTATTTTGACTAGAGACGGACGGGGTTTCACCATACTGGCCCTGCTCGTCTGACCACCTCGTGATCCAGCGATCCACCACCCTCGGCGTCCCAAAGTGCTGGGATGACAGGCTTGAGCCACCGCGCCGGGCCTAGTTATTCCTTTTATTTTATTTCTAATTTTTAATTGTACGTATGCACGTATGCATGTATGTATGTATGTATGTATGTATGTATGTATGCATGCATGCATGTATCTATCCTTTTCTTTTTTTTTGAGACGGACAGAGAGAGACAGTGAGAAACAGAGAGAGAGAGAGAGAGACAGACAGACAGACAGAGAGAGAGAGAGAGAAACAGACGGGGGGGGAGAGAGAGAGAGAGAGAGAGAGAGAGAGAGAGAGAGACCAACAGACAGAAGGACAGGCAGAGAAAGAGAGTAAGACAGAAGACAGACACAGGGAGAGAGACAAGCGGGGGGGGGGGGAGAGAGAGAGAGAGAGAGAGAGAGAGAGAGAGCTCCCAGACATCACGAAGCCGTTTCAATGACATATTCTCTCTGGTCTTTGTCTGGGGATATTCAGTTTTTCAACGTAGGCCTCAAGGGCTCCCAGATGTCCCTTTCGAATCTCTACAAAGAGAGTGTCTCCAACCTGCCTAATCAAAACAAAGGTGTAACCCTTTAGGATGAGTCCACACATCGCAAAGCAGTTTCTCAAATACATTCTTTCTAATTTTCATCTGGGAATATTAGGTGATTCACCATAGGCCTAAAGGGACTCCCAAAAATCCATTCAGAGAGACTGCCCAAAAAAAGTGTTTCTAACCTGATGAATCCAAAGAATGGTGTATCGCTAAGAGATCAATCTACGCATCACAAATCAATGTGACAGATAGCCTCTCTCTGGTTTTAATCTGTGGATAGTCTGCTTTCCAACGTAGGCCTCAATGGGTTTCCAAATGTCCCCTCACAGATTCTACGGAAAGCGTGTTTCCAACCTCCTGGTTCAAAAGAATTATCCGTTCGAGGTGAATCCACACGTCAAAAAGCAGTTTCACCAGCAGCAGTTTTTCTCCTTTTCCTCTGGGGATGTTCACTTTCACCAGGAGCCACAAAGGGCTCCCAAATGTCCCTTCGAAGATTCTGCAAAGAACTGCTTCCAATCGGCCGCGTGCAGCGGCTCACGCCTGTCATCCCAGCATTTTGGGAGGCAGAGGCGGGTGGATCACCTGAGGTCAGGAGTTCGAGACCAGCCTGGCCAAAACGGTGAAACCCCATCTCTACCAAGAACACAAAAAATTTGCCGGGCTTGGTAGCGGGTGCCTGTGATCCCAACTACTTGGGAGGCTGAGGCAGGAGAATCCCTTCAACTGGAAGGCAGAGGTTGCAGTGAGCCGAGATGGTGTCACTGCACTCCAGCCTGGGGGACAGAGTGAGAGTCTGTCTTAAAAAAAATAAAAACATTAAGAAAAAAATACTACTACTACAACAACAACAACAACAACAACAACAACAACAACAACAACAAAATGCTTCCAATCTGCTGAATCAACAGAAAGGTTTAACTCAGTAAGAGGAATCTACACATCGCTAAAAAGCAGTTTTACAGATAGCTTCTTGTTAGTTTTTATCTACAGTTTCCTGGTTTTCACCCTAGGCCTCGAATAGCTCCCAAATGTCCTTTTGCAGATTCTACAAAAGGGCCGCTTCCAACCTGGTATATCAAAAGAAAGGTTTCACTCTGTGAGATGAATCCACACACGACAAAGCAGTTTCAGAGACAGCTTCTTTCTAGTTTTTATTTGGGGATATTCGGTTTTTCACACTAGGCCTCAGTGGGCTCCCAAAGGTATACTCGCGGATTCTACAGAAAGAGTGCTTCAAACCTCCTCAATCAAAAATTAGTTGTAATTCGGTGCCATGAATCCACACATCACAAAGCGGTATCATAGAGAGCTTCTTTCTATTTCTCTGGTGGGGATACTCGGTTTTTCACAACAGGCCCCAGTGGGCTCCCAAATGTCCATTCTGCTTCCAAACTGCTGAATCCAAAGGCAGTTTTAACTCGGTATGATGAATCCACACGTCACAAAGCTGTTTCATGAAGACCTTCTCTCTCGTTTTTATCTGAAAACATAAGATTTTTTCACCATACGACACAAGGGTCTCCGAAATGTACACAGACAGATTCAACAAAAAAACCCTTCCAACCTGCTGAGTAAAAAGAAAGGTTTAACTCTGCGAGACGAATACACACACGACAAAGCAGCTTCACAGAGAATGGTGTTTTTTGTTTGTTTGTTTGCTTGCTTGCTTGCTTGCTTGCTTGCTTTTTGGTTTGTTTTCTTGGTTTTTTTTTTTTTTTTTTTTTTTTTTTTGGAGACGCACTTTCGCTCTTGTTGCTCAGACTGGAGCGCAATGGCGCCATCTCGCCTCACTGCGACCTCCGCCTCCCAGGTTCAAGCAATTCTCCTGCCTCCGTTTCCCTTCCCGAGTAGCTGGGATTACAGGCATGTGCCACCACGCCCGGCTAATTTTGTATTTTCAGTAGAGACGGGGTTTCTCCATGTGGGTCAGTCTGGTCTCGAACTGCCGACCTCAGGTGATCTGCCAGCCTCGGCCTCCCAAAGTGCTGGGATGACAGGCGTGAGCCACCGCGCCCGTACAATTGTATTGTATCGTATTGTATTGTATTTACATTGATTGATTGATTGATTGATGCTGCCTGATCAAAGGTCACTCAGGCCCAGTCGTCAAAGTGGCGATTTCCTAGGCAACAAGGAAGGGGGGAGCTTGGAGGTGGGGGCGGGGGCGGTGGAGAAGACACAGTTGCCCCAGGCTGTGCGCAGGCGGCCTGAGCTTCCTTCCTCTGTTGAGGCCTCCATTTTCAGAGTAACAGTGGCCGCTAGGTGATGCCCGACGTCTGCCAATGAGACTGTCAGCCCGGAATGAATTGGGATCGCCTGGAGGGGGAGGCGGGAGGGGGAAGGATGGAGGCCCCCACAGCACAGTGGGTCACCGCGCCCTTCCAGGCGATCCCCACAACTAATCGACCAGGGCCCCTGGGGGCACACAGCCTAAGACCCCAGCCATCGGATCATCTGGAACTTCTGTCCGAAGACGAGAGACGAGAGACCGACTGGAAATTCTCTCGGTCAAGGTCCAAACGTAAAAGAATCACTGACACAGACACCAGGACTAACTAAGACAATTTGTAAAAGTTTCCGTGTTTTGGGTGAATCCGCGTATTTCTGGATCACAAAATTACTGATTTTGAACATTGCGGTTTTTCCACTCCTTACGTGTACGGTCCTGTGATAGACAGACCAGGGGACTCCTCAGCTCAGAGTCCATGAGGCCAGAAGCTGACATCCTAAATTTCTATGTAGAATGAATTTCAGCAAGCCAGCCAAACACTCTGCCGTAAAACTGTCCGGAAGACAAGCGGTGGTGTTTCGGGGGCGGATTTGGGGGGGGGGGGGGAGCCGGGTGCGGTACGCTCACGCCTGTCATCCCCGCACTTTGGGAGGCCGAGGGCAGGCGGATCCCTCGAGATGGTGGCCATTGCACTCCAGCGTGGGCAACAAGAGCGAAAACTCCGTCCAAAACAAGAACAACAACAGAAACGTGAAGTGCCGTCTGCTGTTCTTTTTGCTTCCCACCCCGAGAAGAACAGAATACAGCTGTTGTCTCCCTGCCCGCCTGCCTGCCTGCCTGCCTGCCTGCCTGCCTGTCTGCGTGCCTGTCTGTCTGTCTGTCTGTCTGTCTGTCTGTCTGTGACAGGGTCTCGCTCTGTCTTTCGCCCAGACTGGAGTGCAGTGACACCATTGTGGCTCACTGCAGCCTCAACTTCCCCGGGGTTAGGGGATTCTTCTAAGGGATCCTACGGCCTCGGCCTCCCAAAGTGTTGGGGTTACAGGCGTGAGCCATCAGCACCCGGCCTGAGTTCATACATCTGGTCTCACTACGCCTTAACCACACGCCCGTGAAGCACTCAAGTCAAGAGAGAGTCGGCAAGAGACTTTCAGCATTCTCTCCCAAAACCAGTGAGGTGGATGGCGGCCCTGTGTTTCCCAAGCTCCTGTGGTTTTAAGTGGCCACGCGTAGAGGATAGATAGATTTAAAATGTTTCCAGAGAGGCGCAAGCCACAGTCATTCAGGACATCCGAGCGCGAGATGGGGTTTCTGACAGCGACTTAAGGGCCAGGGAGGGCCAGAGTCTGCCGAGGCCCTCGTTCCAGTGGTGGGGCCGATGGAACCCAAGGCTGAGGGAGCCAGCAGTCCGCACAGAGAGAGCTCCAGCCCTAGGCCCCACCGTGCAGACCGACTCAGAAGGAAGAGAGTCCCTCATCCTACATACGTCACATCCCTCCACTGAACTTGGGAGCGGATCCGTTTTCCAAACATGAGGTGACTCTCGGTTCGAAATGGATCACAAGGGGCCGGGCTTTCCAGAGTCGGCATGATAAAGCAGTCATTCTGTGGCACAGAACGAGGTGTGGCTCTTATCTAGACTCCGCAGTGAAAGCCAGTGAAACAGGGCGAAACCCCGTGTCTACTAAAAATTAAAAGAGGAGCCGGGCATGGTGCCGCTTGAAGGCAGGAGAATCGCTGGAACCCGGGAGGCAGAGGTTGCAGTGAGCTGAGATCACACCACTGCACTCCAGCCTGGGGGACAGAGCGAGACCGCATCTCAGAAACAGACAAACACACAAAGCCAATCAAGGTGTTTAACTCAACGTGTCACCCACGGGTCTCTCGACAGGATACATCCAGCACCCGGGGAAACAGGGAAACGTCGAGGGGTGGGGTGGAATCTATTTTGTGGCCCCAAGGGAGGGTTTGAGAGATACTCCCGCAAAGGTGACTGCCTAAGGAAGCCCCTCCGTCCAAGAAGCGATAGTCATTTCTAGCCTGTAGCCACCCACGAGGGAGAATCGGGCTCTCTGCAGAACCCCCCACCCCCCGACTCGTGAAATGGTCTCTCTCACTCTGTCAGGCTCTATTCACGCCGTGTGGTTTTGTAACCTCCAGCGTGTGTGCGTGGGGTGGGGGATGGGGTGGGGTGGGGTGGGGGCGGCTGTGGACAGAGGAGGGGAAAAAGCGATGGTGTCCCACGGGTGCCCGGGACGTGGGTCGTGGTTGGGGTGGCCAGAGCCTAGGGAACTCATCGCCTGTCAGGACGTCTCCCCCTCCAGGTCCCCTCTCTGCCCTACGCTCCACATCTTCGCAGTTCAGTGGAGACCTTGTGGATGGAAGTCGCTGTCCCTTTGGACTTTAGCCGAGGAAGGCCGGGCTCCCAGGTGTCTCCCGGGAGTTGGGGCCTCGGGCAGGCTCGCAAGGATGCTGACGGTGATGGTGACGGTGATGTACATTGGAGTCCTCGGGCCAATGCACAGGGATCCCTTTGACCTCGTTGGGAGAGGTCAGCTTTGCGGAGTCCCGTGCATCCTTCCGGAGACTCATCCAGCGCTAGCAAGCGTGGTCCCGAGGATCCCAGCTCTCAGCAGAGGCACTTTTGTTCACGCAGGATCCTGGGCAGGAAAGTTCTCAGCAGGCTTAGGCCTCCTAGCCAAGAAG
>NC_133415.1:37535000-37545000 GCF_049350105.2 Macaca mulatta | reverse complement strand
CTGAGGAGCGAAGCGGGGAGGGGGAGAAACCCCACAACTCCAGACCAGCCCGCTTGCCCACGCGGGTCAAGGGCTATGCCATCGGCCCAAGCTGCCTCTGGGGAAGTGGGACCGTGCCGCCCCCATCTCAAAAAACGGTGGCCACTACCACCGATGCAAATGTCAGCCTGGCAAGAATGAGATCGCCGGCAAGGGGTGGGGGAAGGGGAGAGAAGACGGAGGCACACCCGGCTGGCTCCGGAACGTTTCCAAGCAGGATGTTGGGAGGCGGGGGGTGGGGAGGTTGAGGGGAACCCACCTCACTGACTCACTAAATTCAGGTACAGGGACGTGGGGGAGGGGGGGAGCCGCGGCGGGGTGCGGGGTGGGGGGGGGCACTTGAAAATTAAACTGACCCCTCATACAGCCCAAGTAGAAGAGTCTATGCGCATTAAAGAAACCAACACACAAAGAAAACTAAAGCGCCGATAAAAGAACAATAGGGCCCCCCGCCAGGGCGGAGGTTACCTAGGCAACGAGGGAGAGAGGGAGGGGCCTCCAGAAGGGAGGGCGAGAAACCGGTTGCCCCGGGCTCGGTGAAGTTTCGGCGAGACCTCCCTCCGTGCCACCTCGACTTTCAGTAACAGTGGCCGCTAGGTGATGCCCGAAGACAACCGATGCCTGCAAGTGTCAGTCATCACGGAAAAGAAGTGAAGGATGGATCGCTCTGGGTCGGGGTGGAGGTTGGGGAGGGGGATGCGGCGGAGGCACACCGCGTCGCCGGCGTCTCCCGGATCCCTCTCAGACCAGGCCATTTCCGGGCCCAGGGAGTCCTCCCACGCGATGCCCGCGACTGGTCGACCAGAACCCCCAGGGGCACAGCCAAAGTTTCTGCCCCTGGGATCACCTGGCACTTCCATTCCCCCAGAGAGAAGAGAGGACCAGGGGTGCGGGGCGCGTGGAGGACGCCAGGGGTGGAGGTGGGAGCTACCAAAGACACAAGTGCGGTCATTAGCGTGTCAGAGTGGACTCCAGACCCACGACCTCAGAGAGGCAATCCCTGAACGAGTGTTAGTGCATGACATCCACGCTCCCGGACACGGCGTGGATTTCACGGGGAAAGCAGTGCACATCACACTCCCTTCCTGTTCCGGGGCAAGATTTTGCTCCCGAAGTACCCATTTCTCAACCGTGTTCCCCAAAGTCCACCCTGTCGTGAATCAGTCATGAATCTAGTCAGTACGGTGAATCGCGGAGCAGCCACATCCCACCACGAAGATCGGAGTCCGCACACTACACATCGCCCCACGCGGTGTCTCCCCACAAGAACATCACCGCCGTCCTAGCCGAGTAGTGATACAGTGCCATTTCTTTCATTTTCTCTTTCTCGCTTGCTATTTATTTATTTATTTATTTATTTATTTTTGAGACAGAGTCTCACTCACTCTACAGCCCAAGCTGTAGCGCTGTGGCACGATCTCGGCTCACGGCAACCCCCGCCTCCCAGGTTCAAGCGATTCTCCCGCCTCCGACTCCCGAGTAGCTGGGATCACAGGGGTCTGCCCCACCGCACCCGACTCAGTTTTGTAGTTTTAGTAGAGACGGGGTTTCACCACGTGGGCCAGGCTGGTCTTGAACTCCTGACCTCCTGATCCGCCCGCCTCGGCTTCCCAAAGTGCTGGGGTGACAGACGTGAGCCACCGCGTTCAGCCCCTACGGTGCCATTGCTTGGAAATCACTCGTGGGAACACACACTTATGGGTCACGTGTGAAGAATTTTCCTTTGTCTATTTTTTTTCCCCTTTTTTTCGTGTGTGTGTGTGTGTGTGTGTGTGTGTGTGTGTGTGTGTGTGTGCGTGCGTGTGCGCGCGCGGTGGGACGGAGTTTCGCTCTTGCTGCCCAGGCTGGAGTGCAATGGCGCGATCTCGGCTCACTGCAACCTCCGCTTGCCAGGTTCCAGCGATTCTCCTGCGTCTGCCTCCCGAGTAGCTGGGATTACAGGCCTGCGCCCCCATGCCCGGCTAATTTTGTATTTTTAGTAGAGACGGGGTTTCTTCATGTGGGTCAGGCTGGCCTCGAACTCCCGACCTCAGGTGATCCACCCGCCTCGGCCTTCCAAAATGCTGGGATGACGGGCATGAGCCACCGTGCCCGGCCTTAGCCGTTTATTTTAAAGTCGAGGAGCTTATCAGGGAAATACGAGAAGTTTGGACATCACAGGTGACAGAGAGAAAGGTCTGCAAATGGCCCTTCCATCCAAGTGGGGACCCGGCCTCGATCTCCCGAAATCATGCACCCAGTGGGGAAGCCCGGCAAGGCCCGTCTGTGTAGATTCCTCTCGGCCTCTCTAAGCACGCACTTCTCACTTTGGTGGAAGGGGCAGGGCCCTCTCTGGGACGGGGGAATCTGACAGACAAAGAGACAGACGTAGAAAAAGAGAGATCGACAGACAGAGACAGAGAGAAACGGACAGAAAGAGCGAGAGAGCGAGAGAGCGAGAGCGAGAGCGAGAGAGAGAGAGAAACAGACTAGACAGGGAGGGGGAGAGAGGGAGAGAGACAGACAGAGACAGACAGACAGGCAAAAAAGAGAGTAAGACAGAAGACAGACACAGTGAGTGAGAGACACAGGTAGAGAGAGAGAGAGAGAGAGAGAGAGAGAGAGAGAGACAGAGAGACAGAGAGAAAGAGAGGGACAGGCAGACAGATAAAGAGAGTGACAGAGAAAGACATAGACGGACAGTGAGAGACAGAGAGAAAGAGACAGAGAGAGAGAGAGAGAGAGAGAGAGAGAGAGAGAGAGAGAGGCAGACAGACAGACAGGCAAAGAAAGAGAGTAAGACAGAAGACAGACACAGTGAGAGAGACAGGAAAGACAGAAACGGACAGAGAGAGACAGAGAGGAACAGACAGAAAGAGAGAGGGTCCTAGCCCAATAGCGATACAGTGCCATTTCTTTCATTTCCTCTTTCTTTCCTTCTTTCTTTCTTTCTTTCTTTCTTTCTTTCTTTCTTTCTTTCTTCTTTTTTTATTTTTTTATTTTTTTGAGACGGAGTCTTGCTCTGTCACCCAGGCTGGAGTGCAGTGGCGCGATCGCAGCTCCCTGCAACCTCCGCCTCCCGGGTTCACACCATTCTCCGGCCTCAACCTCCCGAGTAGCTGGGACTACAGGCGCCGGCCACTACACCCAGATAATTCGTTTGTTTTTTTTGGAGAGACGGGGTTTCACCATGTTAGCCAGGATGGTCTCGATCTCCTGACCTGGCGATCCGCCCGCCTCAGCCTCCCAAAGTACTAGGATGACAGACGTGAGCCACTGCGTTCAGTCTACAGTGCCGTATCTCAGAAATCACTCACAGGAACAGACACTTACAGGTCATGTGTAGAGTTTCTTTTTTTGTTTTGTTTTGTTTTGTTTTGTTTTGTTCCGTTTTGTTTTGTTTTGCACGAGGAGGTGGCGGGATGGAGTTTCGCTCTTGCGTCCCAGGATGGAGTGAAATGGCAGAGGGGACTCAGGGAGTCAACCTATGGCAGAGATGGCACGTCATTCAGAGCGTAACGTCCACAGCGAAAGGTGGTAGGGCCGGCACTTTTAAAGGCTGAAATCCCGGCGGCTCAGGCCTGTCGTCCTCGCACTTTGGGAGGCCCAGGAGAACGGATCACTTGAGGTCAGGAGTTCGAGACCAGTGCGGCCAACATGGAGAAACCCCGTCTCTACTCAAAATACAAAAATTAGCCGGATGTGGTGGTGTGCGCCTGTAATCCCAGCCACTGAAGAAGAATCACTGGAATCCGGGAGGCAGAGGTTGCAGTGAGCCGAGGGAGTGCCACTGCACCCCCGCCTGGGTGACAGACTGAGAGAGACTCAGTCCCTCCCTACCAAAAAAGAAAGAAAGAAAGAAAGAAAGAAAGAAAGAAAGAAAGAAAGAAAGAAAGAAAAAAAAAAAAAAAAAAGAAAAAAGAAAAAAAAAACACAGGGACCGCCACCGGGCGCAGTGGCTCACACATGTAATCCCAGCACTTTGGGAGGCCGAGGTGGGCGGATCACCTGAGGTCAGGAGTTCAAGAGCAGCCTGGCCCACATGGTGAAACTCCGTCTCTACTAACATAGAAACATCTTCGGAGCATGATGGTGGGTGCCTGTAATCCCAGCTGCTCAGGAGGCTGAGACGGGAGAATCGCTTGAACCTGGGAGACGGTGGTTGCAGTGAGCCGAATCGCACCACCGCACTCCAGGCTGGGTGGCTGAGTGAGACTCTGTCTTAAAACAACAACAACAACAGCAGCAAAAAAAAAATAGCAAACGCACAAAAAAAGAACAGGCCAAAATACTCCATTGTCACTGAACGTTCCGCCACCAGACCGGAAACCCCCTGACTCAGGTCAAGGAGGTGGTGTTTCCTTCTCTCTGTCTCTGTCTCTGTCTCTCTCTCTCTCTCTCTCTCTCTCTCTCTCTCTCTCTCTCTCCCTCCCCCCCCCCAACTTTTATGTCTTGTTCAAGCAGACATGTGCAAGATTGTTACACAAGTAAACTTCTGACTGGGGGGTTCAGTGTGCAGATGATTTCATCACCCGGATAACTCAGCGCAGTACCCGACAGTTTTCGTGGTTTGGTTTTTTGTTTTGTTTTGTTTTGTTTTGTTTTTCCCTGAAGATGTCTCTCCTTCCACACCTCCTCCCTCAAGTAGGCTCCCGCCTCCCTGGTCCCCCTCGTTCTGCCCACGAGTTCTCATTATTTAGTTCCCAGTTATAGATGAGAACACGCGGTCTTTAGCTGATCGTTGCTTTCATCTTCGGCGGTGGCGGTGAAAGAGGCATGACACGAAATCGACCCTTAGGACGCTCCCCTCCGTCCACACCCCACACCCCCTCCCCACACACACCCTCATTCCTGCCCCCCCTCCTCAAACCCAAGACAGGAAGAAAGGCAGATATTAAAGTCAGAGGTCAGCCTCCAAGACGGTGGAGGCAAGGGATCTGAAAGGGTGAGCAAGCGATAGGGGTCGGGGGATGTCGTGGCCGAGCTAGCAAAAATAGGGGACCGACTTTCCAGCCCCAGCACACCCCCAATCCTCAACCGCAGCTAGCCTCTGGGTGGGGTTGCGCCTGTAAAAGCTTCTGAATGGAGAGAAGCCCAAGGCTATGGAAGGCATCAGCTCCAAGTCCGGGAAGGGAACAGGGCTTTGTGCATTGGAATGGGGCTTTAGAAGGCGGTGCTGCGGTTTCCAAAGCGACACGCCTCGCCTCGCCTCGCCTCGCCTCGCCCCGCCCCGCCTCGCCCAGAGCGAAACTCCGTCTCAAAAAAATAATAATAATTTTAAGATAATAATAATACTAAAAAATAAATAAATAAATAAATAAATAAATAAGAAATAAATAGTTAGTACAGCGGTCGTGGTCGTGAATCATTCCCCGGAGTCCAGGCGCAGTGGCTCACGCCCGTCACGCGAGCACTTTGGGACGCCGGGGCAGAAGGGTTGCAACAACATGATGAGACCCTGTCTGTGCAAAAACAGTTGAAAAGGAAGGCCGGGCGCGGCGGCTGACGCCTGCCGTCCCAGCACTTTGGGAGGCCGGGGAGGGAGAATCACCTGAGGTCGGGAGTTGGAGACCAGCCTGACCAACATGGAGAAGCCCCGTCTCTAGTAAAAATACAAAATCAACCAGACGTGGTGGTGCATACCTGCAACCCGAGCTACTACTCGGGAGGCAGACTCAGGAGAATCTCTTGAACCCGGGAGGCAGAAGTTGCGGTGAGCCGAGATCCGCGCCATTGCACTCCAGTCTGGGCAACAAGAGCGAAACTCTGTCTCGGGAAAAAGAAAAATAAAACAATAAAAATTGAAAATCATCTGGGCACAGTGGCGCATGCCCCGTGGTCCCAGGCACTACACTCTGGAGGCTGAGGTGGAAGGATCGCTTGAGTCCAGGAGCGTCCACACTGCAGTGAGTTTGGTTTTGATGGCACCACTGCCAGGGTGACAGAGTGAGACGCCGTCTGTAAATCAGTCAAGCAATCAATCAGATCACTGCAAGGAGCTCTCTATGTCTTACTTTCAATAGGTGTCTCTTCAGGCCAAGCAGGCATGGTGCCTCACGCCAGTAATCCCAGCACTTTGGGAGGCCGAGGTGGGATGAAAGAAGGAAGGAAGGAAGGAAGGAAGGAAGGAAGGAAGGAAGGAAGGAAGGAAGGAAGGACAGACAGAACAAAAAGTTTTACAACCCTTTTTTTCATAGTGTCAGGAATTTACAGATAATACAAGTAGTTTAGGTCAGGGGCCGATGTTATTAGTATTACTTTTTTTTTTTTTTTTTTAACTCCTACGGCCTGGTGGTGGTGCCAAGGTTGTCTGGCTATTTATCTGACTTTTGTTTGTTTCTAACGTTTTGCTTTCTCTCTTTCCTCCTGTCTTGTGAACTAGGCAAGGTGGGGGGAGGAGGGCAGCAGGAGCAGTAGAGGTCTCCTTCCTCATCCCCCACTTTGAGAATTTTCACTAATTAGTGGGCGGGTTCCCTTTCATTTTTACTTTTTGGGTCTTTTAGCGAGACAGAGTGATAGCGTTTTATGTAATACACTTGTGTGGAAGTTTTCTGACGAGCCATGGTAGCTACAAAACCTTTTATCATTGGAAGGAGCAAGTGTAATACACAGGGGCGCAGCAAGCAAGTAAGTTTCTTTTTTTTTTTTTTTTTTGAGACCGAGTCTCGCTCTGTCACCCAGGCTGGAGTGCTGTGGCCGGATCTCAGCTCACTGCAAGCTCCGCCTCCCGGGTTCACGCCATTCTCCTGCCTCAGCCTCCTGAGTAGCTGGGACTACAGGCGCCCGCCACCTCACCCGGCTAGTTTTTTTGTATTTTTTAGTAGAGACAGGGTTTCACCGTGTTAGCCAGGATGGTCTCGATCTCCTGACCTCGTGATCCGCCCGTCTCGGCCTCCCAAAGTGCTGGGATGACAGGCTTGAGCCACCGCGCCCGGCCAGCAAGTTTCTATTACAAGTAATACACTTACAGTGAGGGTTTTACATTTTCTACAGCTGGAAACTCTTTTCTAAATGAAGACCTAGGATCAAACCTGTGTTAAACCTGAACAGGCACATGTACTAACTTTGTCATGTCTTAAGCAGGTTAGTTTTTAACTGGGCCTTAAAACCTTTTTTTAGCAAGTAAAACAGTATTTTTTAATCAGAGAAGTTTTTACGAGCCCGACGCTTGAACTTGCGGCGTCTGTTTGGGGAAAGAGTTGGTTAAAGTCATGTTATCTTGAGGCATTAACCCTTCTGCTTCTCCAGGCCATTGGTCTCTTACGTTAGCCCTTCTATCAACATAACATGAAGAAACATCTAGGCTGCCAGCAATGTTTTCAGCCTACTGAGGAAATAGGTTTTTTTCTGTTTTTTTATTTTTATTTTTTAAATTTTTGGCTAAAGGAGGAGGTTCTGGTAACTTCTGGTTTATATGTTTAAAGAATGACTGAAAGACCTTGCGATCGTTGCTGGGCTGGACGGGTCTGGGTTTCCTAAGCAGTACGTGTACAGTGGGGACACCTTACATAGGTGTTTCTTCTAGCATGGTTATGGGTGGGGGGTGGGGTGGGGTGGTAACAACAACAAAGCAATGTATAGCATATTCATATCCAGCAAGGACGAAAGAGGTCCTCACCTGGGAAAAAGGTTGAATACAGCGACAGAACAATAGGAAAACAGTTAGTATTCTAGGAAAACTATCTGTCTTAAGATTTTTAACTACATTGACTTGCTTGATGAGTCCTCAAGCTTCGGCCGTGCATAGACTAGTCAGCTGCCGGTGTGTGACTAGAGCAGGGCTTGTGGTCCTCAGCAGCAGCTTGGAGCTTGGTCTCGTCTCAGGATCAGCCGGGCTGGATGATCTGCGCCCTGTTAGCCGGTCCACTTGTCCTGAGCTGTCGGTGTTAGCTGACTGTGGTGGATCCAAGACGCAACACCTGCAACTTTAACAGCAGTGGGAGTGGACAAGGTTACAGTATAGGGCTCATCCTATATGGGTTGTAGAAAAATTAGGTTTTACTTTAAACAGAGTCCCTAGATTTAAATGGGTGTCAGGCTTATAGGCATTATTTTTCTTTATTTAATTATGAACACTTCGTATGGCTATTTTGAAAGGCTGCATTTGCCTTTTAAAGGTTAATTTCTTTAGTTTCCGGAGGTCACCTTTTATTTGACCTACGATTTGCGGGTGGCCAACTGAACACAATCTTACAGGGCAGATACCTAGTTTGTTTGGTAGGGGTGCACCTGACTCGGAGGAGGACCGTAGGCAAAAACCTGATTTTATCTTAAGTGAATTTCCTGGCATATATCTATATATCTATCTATATCTATATCTATATCTGTATCTGTGTGTGTGTGTGTGTGTGTGTGTGTGTGTGTGTGTGTGTGTGTGTATATATATACATCTATCTATCTATCTATCTATCTATCTATCTATCTATATCTATATGGCAACCCTTTTTTTTTCGTTTTGTTTTTTGGTCGCCAGTAGCTGCTCGCTCGAGTGTCCAGTTCATGCGTTCCACCTTTTGTTGAACTTTGTGGCCGATAGGCTGCGTGTAACCTCTGTTGTATTGTTAACAGTCTTGTTAAATCTTGCACTATTCCAGCTACAGCTACAAATGCTGGCCTATTGTCTGACTTTAAAATCAGAGGTAGTCTTAAACCTGGGGATAATGTCTTTTAACAGTACTTTAGTCACTTCTTGTACTTTTTCTGTCCTGGTGGGGAAAACTGTAACTTACCCTGAAAAGGTGCAAACAAGCACTAGCCTCCAGCAGGGGGCAGTCCTGTAAAGTCTATAAGCAAGTTTTCACAAGGTATGGCTCTTTTTCCTGTTTCAGTTTCTTAGAGGAGGAGTTCCCCCCTCCCCCCATCCCCACCCCCACTCCGCCCCTTTGTCACTGTATCTAGTGGCTGAGCCTTCAGTGAGAAATTGGAATCCAGATACGGCAGAGTCTTGCTGTTTGTAACTTCTAATGTGACCATGGGCTCCTGGGAGCCTAATGAGAAGGTGCCTAGTCTGCCCTAGTCTTTACATTCTTCAGCTCCCGTCAGCCTGATCAGATGAGTGTCTGGTTCCTCCAAGGTGCAGCAGCCCTTGGCCGATGGCCTCTTTGTCTTGCGGCCTTGGCCATTTCCTGTATTGCCTTCTGAACATTTACCCTTCTAGAGTCTTTTTTTTTTTTTTCCATCTCGCACATTAATCTCTCTCTAGCCTTGTCCGGCTCTGGAATCCTTGCCTAACTTGACTTCGGTCATGTCTACATCCACGTCCGCGGCCTCTCACAATGCTGCTTCCCCCCCCCGCGTTCTCACGCTCCTACGGCCAGCTGGTGGGGCCCGAGAAACGGCACGGGCCCTGCCCCCGCCCACGCACTGCTGTCTGTCTCTCCTGTTTTCTTTTGATTCTCTATCTTTACACTTGCTTTTAGTCTTTCTTTTTCTTTTGCTCTTTTCCCTCTTTTCTAGAGTTTAACAGGCTCTTTTCTTTATACACTTGGAGGGTGAAACAGGCATACCGAGAGTCAGCGTAAATGTTTACAGTCTTACCCTCACCGAGTTCTAAGGCCCGGATTAAAGCAATGAGCCCAGCTTAACGACAGCGTCCAGGGTTACCACCGCATATTCTGCACATCTCTCCCCTCGTGGGTTGGTGAAGCTGTTCCCGTCCACGCATAGCTCCTAGTGTACTGATGCCCAAGGCTGGTCCCGGAGGTCAGATCTGCTAGAGTACACTGGAGTCCAACACCTCTACACAGTCATGCTCGACAGGGCTCTAGCTGTCGGGAGCAAGGCGGTGGGTTCAGGGTGTTCCCAGTTTAGTAGCTCAATGGTTGAAAAGGGCTGATAGATGAAAGTCTGTTGCCCACCCCCCTCCCCCCGGGATGTGGGCCTGGTCATTATAATAGACAGGTCCTCGTATCTCCCTGAGAGGCATTTACAGAGCTCGAGTAAGACCAGATCTGAGATGGCCCACTTGACTATCTCGACTTCT
>NC_133415.1:37507500-37515000 GCF_049350105.2 Macaca mulatta | reverse complement strand
GGACGCCACGAGGCAGACGGCGGGGTCGGGACAGCGAGGTCGGGCCGGGTTCCGCACCCCAGTGCCTCCCAACGCACCGCCCGCAGGCGGGGATGGGAGACGGGGGAAACCCCGCGGGCGGGACGAGAAGAACGGGTCTCATTCACCACGAATGCCCGCCCCTCGCCCGTCGCGGCTCGGTCCCGGCCCGGGAGAGCGTGACATCACCACATCGATCAGGGAAAGCATCCCCGGAGCAGGGTCGGCCAGCCAGCCACAGCCTCCCCAGAGGCCAGCGAGCAGATCAGCCTGGCCATCCCCAGCTCCAGGACAGGGGCGGCAGACAACCCGGCAGAGACGAGGAATGCCTGACACGCACGGCACGGAGCCAGCGGGAGTGGGGTTGTCTCGGCCGCCCCAGGTGCCCGCAGCGGGGAGCGCACGGTGGCAGGGTAAGCCCGCGCCACCTTCCCCGCCGCCCCCAGGTGGGTCAGAGACCCGGACCCAAGGCGGCACCGGGAGCTGGGACGCTCGGATGCATGAGAGACCGGGCACACGGGCCCCAGCAGGCGGCTCAAGCACGAGCAGGGCCGGCTAGCCGGGTCACCGGGAGGCCGAAGACCCGCGACGCATCCAAGAGACCCAACCTCTCCAGCGACAGGTCGCCAGAGGACAGCGTGTCAGCAATAACCCGGTGGCCCAAAATGCCGGCTCGGAGTGAAACATATACCTCCCCAGGAGACAGGAGGTCGAGTCACCGACCACGCCGCCGGCCCAGGGAACCCGCGACACGGGCATCTGTCCCCAAAATCGCCACCATCGCAGCCAGACACGGAGCACCCAGGGCCCTCTGGTCGACCCCAGGACACACGCCGGAGCAGCGCCGGGCCAGGGACGTCCTCCCGGCCACCCGTGCCACGCAGGGGCCGGCCCGAGTCTCCAGAGCGAGACTCGGAAGCGTTTCCGGCCGTCCCCTCGTACGACCGGGACACACGAGGGACCGAAGGCCGGCCAGGTGTGACCTCTCGGGCCGCACGCGCGCTCAGGGAGCGCTCTCCGACTCCCCACGGGGACTTGCAAACAACAGGTCACGGCAGAGGGACCGCTCCCCGGCACCCGGGGGACGAGGCAGGACGGTCCCCGGCTCCCCACGGGGACTTGCAGAAAAAATTCGGCCGCTGCCTCAGACGGCCAGGATGCGCGCGGGCCCGCGACCGGGCCGGGAAGGGTGTCCCCAGCCTCCCACCCCAAGCCCGGTGGGTCCCCGCGGGTCGCGGGTCAGGCCTCGGGAGCCGCGGCGTGCTGGTCGACCAACCCCGGCAGCCCCACACCCGGCTCTGGCCCGAAAGCGCAGCGACAACCTCTCCCCACATAAGCCTGCACGCCTGAGCTCTGACTCACAAGTGACGCGCCAGAGCTCTGGCGCGACCGGGACAGCCCGGCTGACGACCGCGGTCTTTCCGGAGCTCTGCCTAGCTCACAGCGGGGACGGTCCCCTCCCTCGGCAGCTGCCACCGCAGCTCCGGAAGCCAAGGGAACGATATAAAAGCGGCCGCCAGATGGAGTCCGACAACCGTCGCGAACGTCACCAAGACAGATCCGGATGGCAGGCCGGCCCGCGGACCGCAAAACCGAAACCGTGAGTCGAGAGACGCTATCCCGAGGCCGAAAACGCAGCCCCTGTACCCCAACCCCACAGAAACGGTCCCCAAACCCTGTCTCTGCATGGACCGCGACACAGTCAGAAGACAACCCACGGCGTGTGGATGTTCGGAGAGGCATCTCGGTGGGAGAAACAACAAGCAAGGACTCGGTCGCGGGTCGTTGAGGACACAGGGAGACACAGAATGCGTAGGCTCTTCCTGAATCCAGACAGAGAAGGAGGGAGGGAGGGAGGGAGGGAGGGAGGGAGGGAGGGAGGAAAGGCAGGCAGGCAGGCAGGCAGGCAAACATAAAGAAGGAAACAGAGAAAGAAAGAAAGGAAGGAAAACCTAAAGGAGAGAAAGAAAGAAAAGAGAAGAAAAGAGAAGACAAATATTAATATAAGTATTTCCATTTGTATATAGGTATAACATATAAAACTACATTAAAATAGAAAAAAATTTATATGCATACACATGAATGAACAGATAAAAATGAATAAACAAAAAATAAGATAACATAACATAAGCAAATAGGCCAGGCGCGGTGGCTGACGCCTGTGATCCCAGCACTTTCAGAGGCTGGGGGAGAGAGAGAGAAAAAAAATGAAAGAAAGAAAGAAAGAAAGAAAGAAAGAAAGAAAGAAAGAAAGAAAGAAAGAAAGAAAGAGAGAGAGAGAGAGAGAGAGAGAAAGAAAGAAAGAAAGAAAGAAAGAAAGGAAGAAAGAAAGAAAGAGAGAGAGAAAGAAAGACAGAAAGAAAGAAAGAAGAAAGAGAGAGAGAGAGGGAGAAAGACAGCGAGAAAGAAAGACGAGAGAAGAAAGAAAAAAAAAGAAAGAGGAAAGACAGGAAGAAAGACAAAGCAAGAAAGCAAGAAAACAAGACAGCAAGAAAGCACGACAGAAAGAGAGAAAGAGACAGAAAGAAAAAGCAAGAAAGCAGCAGAGAGAGAGAGAGAGAGAGAGAGAGAGAGAGAGAGAGAGGCGCGAGGCGAGGCGAGGCGAGGCGAGGCGAATCTACCTGCTTTCACTACATGTGGGGAGAATCAGGAAAGCCCCCACTAACAACAAGGCCTGAAGTGGAGCTGCCATCTGTGAAATCCGAGCAGAAGAGTCCACACGGGTTAAAGACACGAAGAAAGACAGGGAAACAACTGCTCAAAGAGAAGAACAATCTGGCCCAGCCAGGGTCTGTCTCCTGAAGTTGTGTGGGCAACGAGGGAGTGGGACGGAGGGAGGGAGTGGGACGGAGGGAGGGAGGGCCTCCGAGGCTCGTGTCAAACAATAAATGATAATAAAATAAAAGGAAGTTAAAAAAAAAAATTGCGCATCATTCGTAGCATCACTGACGCCTCGAAAGGCGAGAGGCATGTGTTTATGTCACTGTGGGACTGTTTTCTTTTTTCTTTTCTCTTTTTCTTCCCTCTCTTCCCGGAAACTCACTTTTTAATTATTTCATTTTCCTTTTCTTTTTTTTTTTTTAATTTTTAATTTTACTTTCATTTTTACTTTTATTTTTAATTGCTTGAGAGGTTGTCTCCCTCTCTCGCCCAGGCTGGTGTACAGTGGCGCGATCTCGGCTCACTGCAACCTCCGCCTCCCAGGTTCAAGTGATTCTCCTGCCTCAGCTCGGCCTCCCGAGTAGCTGAGATTACAGAGGCGCACGACCATGCCCGGCTAATTTTTGGTATTTTGACTAGAGACGGACGGGGTTTCACCATACTGGCCCTGCTCGTCTGACCACCTCGTGATCCAGCGATCCACCACCCTCGGCGTCCCAAAGTGCTGGGATGACAGGCTTGAGCCACCGCGCCGGGCCTAGTTATTCCTTTTATTTTATTTCTAATTTTTAATTGTACGTATGCACGTATGCATGTATGTATGTATGTATGTATGTATGTATGTATGCATGCATGCATGTATCTATCCTTTTCTTTTTTTTTGAGACGGACAGAGAGAGACAGTGAGAAACAGAGAGAGAGAGAGAGAGACAGACAGACAGACAGAGAGAGAGAGAGAGAAACAGACGGGGGGGGAGAGAGAGAGAGAGAGAGAGAGAGAGAGAGAGAGAGACCAACAGACAGAAGGACAGGCAGAGAAAGAGAGTAAGACAGAAGACAGACACAGGGAGAGAGACAAGCGGGGGGGGGGGGAGAGAGAGAGAGAGAGAGAGAGAGAGAGAGAGCTCCCAGACATCACGAAGCCGTTTCAATGACATATTCTCTCTGGTCTTTGTCTGGGGATATTCAGTTTTTCAACGTAGGCCTCAAGGGCTCCCAGATGTCCCTTTCGAATCTCTACAAAGAGAGTGTCTCCAACCTGCCTAATCAAAACAAAGGTGTAACCCTTTAGGATGAGTCCACACATCGCAAAGCAGTTTCTCAAATACATTCTTTCTAATTTTCATCTGGGAATATTAGGTGATTCACCATAGGCCTAAAGGGACTCCCAAAAATCCATTCAGAGAGACTGCCCAAAAAAAGTGTTTCTAACCTGATGAATCCAAAGAATGGTGTATCGCTAAGAGATCAATCTACGCATCACAAATCAATGTGACAGATAGCCTCTCTCTGGTTTTAATCTGTGGATAGTCTGCTTTCCAACGTAGGCCTCAATGGGTTTCCAAATGTCCCCTCACAGATTCTACGGAAAGCGTGTTTCCAACCTCCTGGTTCAAAAGAATTATCCGTTCGAGGTGAATCCACACGTCAAAAAGCAGTTTCACCAGCAGCAGTTTTTCTCCTTTTCCTCTGGGGATGTTCACTTTCACCAGGAGCCACAAAGGGCTCCCAAATGTCCCTTCGAAGATTCTGCAAAGAACTGCTTCCAATCGGCCGCGTGCAGCGGCTCACGCCTGTCATCCCAGCATTTTGGGAGGCAGAGGCGGGTGGATCACCTGAGGTCAGGAGTTCGAGACCAGCCTGGCCAAAACGGTGAAACCCCATCTCTACCAAGAACACAAAAAATTTGCCGGGCTTGGTAGCGGGTGCCTGTGATCCCAACTACTTGGGAGGCTGAGGCAGGAGAATCCCTTCAACTGGAAGGCAGAGGTTGCAGTGAGCCGAGATGGTGTCACTGCACTCCAGCCTGGGGGACAGAGTGAGAGTCTGTCTTAAAAAAAATAAAAACATTAAGAAAAAAATACTACTACTACAACAACAACAACAACAACAACAACAACAACAACAACAACAAAATGCTTCCAATCTGCTGAATCAACAGAAAGGTTTAACTCAGTAAGAGGAATCTACACATCGCTAAAAAGCAGTTTTACAGATAGCTTCTTGTTAGTTTTTATCTACAGTTTCCTGGTTTTCACCCTAGGCCTCGAATAGCTCCCAAATGTCCTTTTGCAGATTCTACAAAAGGGCCGCTTCCAACCTGGTATATCAAAAGAAAGGTTTCACTCTGTGAGATGAATCCACACACGACAAAGCAGTTTCAGAGACAGCTTCTTTCTAGTTTTTATTTGGGGATATTCGGTTTTTCACACTAGGCCTCAGTGGGCTCCCAAAGGTATACTCGCGGATTCTACAGAAAGAGTGCTTCAAACCTCCTCAATCAAAAATTAGTTGTAATTCGGTGCCATGAATCCACACATCACAAAGCGGTATCATAGAGAGCTTCTTTCTATTTCTCTGGTGGGGATACTCGGTTTTTCACAACAGGCCCCAGTGGGCTCCCAAATGTCCATTCTGCTTCCAAACTGCTGAATCCAAAGGCAGTTTTAACTCGGTATGATGAATCCACACGTCACAAAGCTGTTTCATGAAGACCTTCTCTCTCGTTTTTATCTGAAAACATAAGATTTTTTCACCATACGACACAAGGGTCTCCGAAATGTACACAGACAGATTCAACAAAAAAACCCTTCCAACCTGCTGAGTAAAAAGAAAGGTTTAACTCTGCGAGACGAATACACACACGACAAAGCAGCTTCACAGAGAATGGTGTTTTTTGTTTGTTTGTTTGCTTGCTTGCTTGCTTGCTTGCTTGCTTTTTGGTTTGTTTTCTTGGTTTTTTTTTTTTTTTTTTTTTTTTTTTTGGAGACGCACTTTCGCTCTTGTTGCTCAGACTGGAGCGCAATGGCGCCATCTCGCCTCACTGCGACCTCCGCCTCCCAGGTTCAAGCAATTCTCCTGCCTCCGTTTCCCTTCCCGAGTAGCTGGGATTACAGGCATGTGCCACCACGCCCGGCTAATTTTGTATTTTCAGTAGAGACGGGGTTTCTCCATGTGGGTCAGTCTGGTCTCGAACTGCCGACCTCAGGTGATCTGCCAGCCTCGGCCTCCCAAAGTGCTGGGATGACAGGCGTGAGCCACCGCGCCCGTACAATTGTATTGTATCGTATTGTATTGTATTTACATTGATTGATTGATTGATTGATGCTGCCTGATCAAAGGTCACTCAGGCCCAGTCGTCAAAGTGGCGATTTCCTAGGCAACAAGGAAGGGGGGAGCTTGGAGGTGGGGGCGGGGGCGGTGGAGAAGACACAGTTGCCCCAGGCTGTGCGCAGGCGGCCTGAGCTTCCTTCCTCTGTTGAGGCCTCCATTTTCAGAGTAACAGTGGCCGCTAGGTGATGCCCGACGTCTGCCAATGAGACTGTCAGCCCGGAATGAATTGGGATCGCCTGGAGGGGGAGGCGGGAGGGGGAAGGATGGAGGCCCCCACAGCACAGTGGGTCACCGCGCCCTTCCAGGCGATCCCCACAACTAATCGACCAGGGCCCCTGGGGGCACACAGCCTAAGACCCCAGCCATCGGATCATCTGGAACTTCTGTCCGAAGACGAGAGACGAGAGACCGACTGGAAATTCTCTCGGTCAAGGTCCAAACGTAAAAGAATCACTGACACAGACACCAGGACTAACTAAGACAATTTGTAAAAGTTTCCGTGTTTTGGGTGAATCCGCGTATTTCTGGATCACAAAATTACTGATTTTGAACATTGCGGTTTTTCCACTCCTTACGTGTACGGTCCTGTGATAGACAGACCAGGGGACTCCTCAGCTCAGAGTCCATGAGGCCAGAAGCTGACATCCTAAATTTCTATGTAGAATGAATTTCAGCAAGCCAGCCAAACACTCTGCCGTAAAACTGTCCGGAAGACAAGCGGTGGTGTTTCGGGGGCGGATTTGGGGGGGGGGGGGGAGCCGGGTGCGGTACGCTCACGCCTGTCATCCCCGCACTTTGGGAGGCCGAGGGCAGGCGGATCCCTCGAGATGGTGGCCATTGCACTCCAGCGTGGGCAACAAGAGCGAAAACTCCGTCCAAAACAAGAACAACAACAGAAACGTGAAGTGCCGTCTGCTGTTCTTTTTGCTTCCCACCCCGAGAAGAACAGAATACAGCTGTTGTCTCCCTGCCCGCCTGCCTGCCTGCCTGCCTGCCTGCCTGCCTGTCTGCGTGCCTGTCTGTCTGTCTGTCTGTCTGTCTGTCTGTCTGTGACAGGGTCTCGCTCTGTCTTTCGCCCAGACTGGAGTGCAGTGACACCATTGTGGCTCACTGCAGCCTCAACTTCCCCGGGGTTAGGGGATTCTTCTAAGGGATCCTACGGCCTCGGCCTCCCAAAGTGTTGGGGTTACAGGCGTGAGCCATCAGCACCCGGCCTGAGTTCATACATCTGGTCTCACTACGCCTTAACCACACGCCCGTGAAGCACTCAAGTCAAGAGAGAGTCGGCAAGAGACTTTCAGCATTCTCTCCCAAAACCAGTGAGGTGGATGGCGGCCCTGTGTTTCCCAAGCTCCTGTGGTTTTAAGTGGCCACGCGTAGAGGATAGATAGATTTAAAATGTTTCCAGAGAGGCGCAAGCCACAGTCATTCAGGACATCCGAGCGCGAGATGGGGTTTCTGACAGCGACTTAAGGGCCAGGGAGGGCC
>NC_133415.1:37492500-37502500 GCF_049350105.2 Macaca mulatta | reverse complement strand
CAAGATTTTGCTCCCGAAGTACCCATTTCTCAACCGTGTTCCCCAAAGTCCACCCTGTCGTGAATCAGTCATGAATCTAGTCAGTACGGTGAATCGCGGAGCAGCCACATCCCACCACGAAGATCGGAGTCCGCACACTACACATCGCCCCACGCGGTGTCTCCCCACAAGAACATCACCGCCGTCCTAGCCGAGTAGTGATACAGTGCCATTTCTTTCATTTTCTCTTTCTCGCTTGCTATTTATTTATTTATTTATTTATTTATTTTTGAGACAGAGTCTCACTCACTCTACAGCCCAAGCTGTAGCGCTGTGGCACGATCTCGGCTCACGGCAACCCCCGCCTCCCAGGTTCAAGCGATTCTCCCGCCTCCGACTCCCGAGTAGCTGGGATCACAGGGGTCTGCCCCACCGCACCCGACTCAGTTTTGTAGTTTTAGTAGAGACGGGGTTTCACCACGTGGGCCAGGCTGGTCTTGAACTCCTGACCTCCTGATCCGCCCGCCTCGGCTTCCCAAAGTGCTGGGGTGACAGACGTGAGCCACCGCGTTCAGCCCCTACGGTGCCATTGCTTGGAAATCACTCGTGGGAACACACACTTATGGGTCACGTGTGAAGAATTTTCCTTTGTCTATTTTTTTTCCCCTTTTTTTCGTGTGTGTGTGTGTGTGTGTGTGTGTGTGTGTGTGTGTGTGTGTGCGTGCGTGTGCGCGCGCGGTGGGACGGAGTTTCGCTCTTGCTGCCCAGGCTGGAGTGCAATGGCGCGATCTCGGCTCACTGCAACCTCCGCTTGCCAGGTTCCAGCGATTCTCCTGCGTCTGCCTCCCGAGTAGCTGGGATTACAGGCCTGCGCCCCCATGCCCGGCTAATTTTGTATTTTTAGTAGAGACGGGGTTTCTTCATGTGGGTCAGGCTGGCCTCGAACTCCCGACCTCAGGTGATCCACCCGCCTCGGCCTTCCAAAATGCTGGGATGACGGGCATGAGCCACCGTGCCCGGCCTTAGCCGTTTATTTTAAAGTCGAGGAGCTTATCAGGGAAATACGAGAAGTTTGGACATCACAGGTGACAGAGAGAAAGGTCTGCAAATGGCCCTTCCATCCAAGTGGGGACCCGGCCTCGATCTCCCGAAATCATGCACCCAGTGGGGAAGCCCGGCAAGGCCCGTCTGTGTAGATTCCTCTCGGCCTCTCTAAGCACGCACTTCTCACTTTGGTGGAAGGGGCAGGGCCCTCTCTGGGACGGGGGAATCTGACAGACAAAGAGACAGACGTAGAAAAAGAGAGATCGACAGACAGAGACAGAGAGAAACGGACAGAAAGAGCGAGAGAGCGAGAGAGCGAGAGCGAGAGCGAGAGAGAGAGAGAAACAGACTAGACAGGGAGGGGGAGAGAGGGAGAGAGACAGACAGAGACAGACAGACAGGCAAAAAAGAGAGTAAGACAGAAGACAGACACAGTGAGTGAGAGACACAGGTAGAGAGAGAGAGAGAGAGAGAGAGAGAGAGAGAGAGACAGAGAGACAGAGAGAAAGAGAGGGACAGGCAGACAGATAAAGAGAGTGACAGAGAAAGACATAGACGGACAGTGAGAGACAGAGAGAAAGAGACAGAGAGAGAGAGAGAGAGAGAGAGAGAGAGAGAGAGAGAGAGGCAGACAGACAGACAGGCAAAGAAAGAGAGTAAGACAGAAGACAGACACAGTGAGAGAGACAGGAAAGACAGAAACGGACAGAGAGAGACAGAGAGGAACAGACAGAAAGAGAGAGGGTCCTAGCCCAATAGCGATACAGTGCCATTTCTTTCATTTCCTCTTTCTTTCCTTCTTTCTTTCTTTCTTTCTTTCTTTCTTTCTTTCTTTCTTTCTTCTTTTTTTATTTTTTTATTTTTTTGAGACGGAGTCTTGCTCTGTCACCCAGGCTGGAGTGCAGTGGCGCGATCGCAGCTCCCTGCAACCTCCGCCTCCCGGGTTCACACCATTCTCCGGCCTCAACCTCCCGAGTAGCTGGGACTACAGGCGCCGGCCACTACACCCAGATAATTCGTTTGTTTTTTTTGGAGAGACGGGGTTTCACCATGTTAGCCAGGATGGTCTCGATCTCCTGACCTGGCGATCCGCCCGCCTCAGCCTCCCAAAGTACTAGGATGACAGACGTGAGCCACTGCGTTCAGTCTACAGTGCCGTATCTCAGAAATCACTCACAGGAACAGACACTTACAGGTCATGTGTAGAGTTTCTTTTTTTGTTTTGTTTTGTTTTGTTTTGTTTTGTTCCGTTTTGTTTTGTTTTGCACGAGGAGGTGGCGGGATGGAGTTTCGCTCTTGCGTCCCAGGATGGAGTGAAATGGCAGAGGGGACTCAGGGAGTCAACCTATGGCAGAGATGGCACGTCATTCAGAGCGTAACGTCCACAGCGAAAGGTGGTAGGGCCGGCACTTTTAAAGGCTGAAATCCCGGCGGCTCAGGCCTGTCGTCCTCGCACTTTGGGAGGCCCAGGAGAACGGATCACTTGAGGTCAGGAGTTCGAGACCAGTGCGGCCAACATGGAGAAACCCCGTCTCTACTCAAAATACAAAAATTAGCCGGATGTGGTGGTGTGCGCCTGTAATCCCAGCCACTGAAGAAGAATCACTGGAATCCGGGAGGCAGAGGTTGCAGTGAGCCGAGGGAGTGCCACTGCACCCCCGCCTGGGTGACAGACTGAGAGAGACTCAGTCCCTCCCTACCAAAAAAGAAAGAAAGAAAGAAAGAAAGAAAGAAAGAAAGAAAGAAAGAAAGAAAGAAAAAAAAAAAAAAAAAAGAAAAAAGAAAAAAAAAACACAGGGACCGCCACCGGGCGCAGTGGCTCACACATGTAATCCCAGCACTTTGGGAGGCCGAGGTGGGCGGATCACCTGAGGTCAGGAGTTCAAGAGCAGCCTGGCCCACATGGTGAAACTCCGTCTCTACTAACATAGAAACATCTTCGGAGCATGATGGTGGGTGCCTGTAATCCCAGCTGCTCAGGAGGCTGAGACGGGAGAATCGCTTGAACCTGGGAGACGGTGGTTGCAGTGAGCCGAATCGCACCACCGCACTCCAGGCTGGGTGGCTGAGTGAGACTCTGTCTTAAAACAACAACAACAACAGCAGCAAAAAAAAAATAGCAAACGCACAAAAAAAGAACAGGCCAAAATACTCCATTGTCACTGAACGTTCCGCCACCAGACCGGAAACCCCCTGACTCAGGTCAAGGAGGTGGTGTTTCCTTCTCTCTGTCTCTGTCTCTGTCTCTCTCTCTCTCTCTCTCTCTCTCTCTCTCTCTCTCTCTCTCCCTCCCCCCCCCCAACTTTTATGTCTTGTTCAAGCAGACATGTGCAAGATTGTTACACAAGTAAACTTCTGACTGGGGGGTTCAGTGTGCAGATGATTTCATCACCCGGATAACTCAGCGCAGTACCCGACAGTTTTCGTGGTTTGGTTTTTTGTTTTGTTTTGTTTTGTTTTGTTTTTCCCTGAAGATGTCTCTCCTTCCACACCTCCTCCCTCAAGTAGGCTCCCGCCTCCCTGGTCCCCCTCGTTCTGCCCACGAGTTCTCATTATTTAGTTCCCAGTTATAGATGAGAACACGCGGTCTTTAGCTGATCGTTGCTTTCATCTTCGGCGGTGGCGGTGAAAGAGGCATGACACGAAATCGACCCTTAGGACGCTCCCCTCCGTCCACACCCCACACCCCCTCCCCACACACACCCTCATTCCTGCCCCCCCTCCTCAAACCCAAGACAGGAAGAAAGGCAGATATTAAAGTCAGAGGTCAGCCTCCAAGACGGTGGAGGCAAGGGATCTGAAAGGGTGAGCAAGCGATAGGGGTCGGGGGATGTCGTGGCCGAGCTAGCAAAAATAGGGGACCGACTTTCCAGCCCCAGCACACCCCCAATCCTCAACCGCAGCTAGCCTCTGGGTGGGGTTGCGCCTGTAAAAGCTTCTGAATGGAGAGAAGCCCAAGGCTATGGAAGGCATCAGCTCCAAGTCCGGGAAGGGAACAGGGCTTTGTGCATTGGAATGGGGCTTTAGAAGGCGGTGCTGCGGTTTCCAAAGCGACACGCCTCGCCTCGCCTCGCCTCGCCTCGCCCCGCCCCGCCTCGCCCAGAGCGAAACTCCGTCTCAAAAAAATAATAATAATTTTAAGATAATAATAATACTAAAAAATAAATAAATAAATAAATAAATAAATAAGAAATAAATAGTTAGTACAGCGGTCGTGGTCGTGAATCATTCCCCGGAGTCCAGGCGCAGTGGCTCACGCCCGTCACGCGAGCACTTTGGGACGCCGGGGCAGAAGGGTTGCAACAACATGATGAGACCCTGTCTGTGCAAAAACAGTTGAAAAGGAAGGCCGGGCGCGGCGGCTGACGCCTGCCGTCCCAGCACTTTGGGAGGCCGGGGAGGGAGAATCACCTGAGGTCGGGAGTTGGAGACCAGCCTGACCAACATGGAGAAGCCCCGTCTCTAGTAAAAATACAAAATCAACCAGACGTGGTGGTGCATACCTGCAACCCGAGCTACTACTCGGGAGGCAGACTCAGGAGAATCTCTTGAACCCGGGAGGCAGAAGTTGCGGTGAGCCGAGATCCGCGCCATTGCACTCCAGTCTGGGCAACAAGAGCGAAACTCTGTCTCGGGAAAAAGAAAAATAAAACAATAAAAATTGAAAATCATCTGGGCACAGTGGCGCATGCCCCGTGGTCCCAGGCACTACACTCTGGAGGCTGAGGTGGAAGGATCGCTTGAGTCCAGGAGCGTCCACACTGCAGTGAGTTTGGTTTTGATGGCACCACTGCCAGGGTGACAGAGTGAGACGCCGTCTGTAAATCAGTCAAGCAATCAATCAGATCACTGCAAGGAGCTCTCTATGTCTTACTTTCAATAGGTGTCTCTTCAGGCCAAGCAGGCATGGTGCCTCACGCCAGTAATCCCAGCACTTTGGGAGGCCGAGGTGGGATGAAAGAAGGAAGGAAGGAAGGAAGGAAGGAAGGAAGGAAGGAAGGAAGGAAGGAAGGAAGGACAGACAGAACAAAAAGTTTTACAACCCTTTTTTTCATAGTGTCAGGAATTTACAGATAATACAAGTAGTTTAGGTCAGGGGCCGATGTTATTAGTATTACTTTTTTTTTTTTTTTTTTAACTCCTACGGCCTGGTGGTGGTGCCAAGGTTGTCTGGCTATTTATCTGACTTTTGTTTGTTTCTAACGTTTTGCTTTCTCTCTTTCCTCCTGTCTTGTGAACTAGGCAAGGTGGGGGGAGGAGGGCAGCAGGAGCAGTAGAGGTCTCCTTCCTCATCCCCCACTTTGAGAATTTTCACTAATTAGTGGGCGGGTTCCCTTTCATTTTTACTTTTTGGGTCTTTTAGCGAGACAGAGTGATAGCGTTTTATGTAATACACTTGTGTGGAAGTTTTCTGACGAGCCATGGTAGCTACAAAACCTTTTATCATTGGAAGGAGCAAGTGTAATACACAGGGGCGCAGCAAGCAAGTAAGTTTCTTTTTTTTTTTTTTTTTTGAGACCGAGTCTCGCTCTGTCACCCAGGCTGGAGTGCTGTGGCCGGATCTCAGCTCACTGCAAGCTCCGCCTCCCGGGTTCACGCCATTCTCCTGCCTCAGCCTCCTGAGTAGCTGGGACTACAGGCGCCCGCCACCTCACCCGGCTAGTTTTTTTGTATTTTTTAGTAGAGACAGGGTTTCACCGTGTTAGCCAGGATGGTCTCGATCTCCTGACCTCGTGATCCGCCCGTCTCGGCCTCCCAAAGTGCTGGGATGACAGGCTTGAGCCACCGCGCCCGGCCAGCAAGTTTCTATTACAAGTAATACACTTACAGTGAGGGTTTTACATTTTCTACAGCTGGAAACTCTTTTCTAAATGAAGACCTAGGATCAAACCTGTGTTAAACCTGAACAGGCACATGTACTAACTTTGTCATGTCTTAAGCAGGTTAGTTTTTAACTGGGCCTTAAAACCTTTTTTTAGCAAGTAAAACAGTATTTTTTAATCAGAGAAGTTTTTACGAGCCCGACGCTTGAACTTGCGGCGTCTGTTTGGGGAAAGAGTTGGTTAAAGTCATGTTATCTTGAGGCATTAACCCTTCTGCTTCTCCAGGCCATTGGTCTCTTACGTTAGCCCTTCTATCAACATAACATGAAGAAACATCTAGGCTGCCAGCAATGTTTTCAGCCTACTGAGGAAATAGGTTTTTTTCTGTTTTTTTATTTTTATTTTTTAAATTTTTGGCTAAAGGAGGAGGTTCTGGTAACTTCTGGTTTATATGTTTAAAGAATGACTGAAAGACCTTGCGATCGTTGCTGGGCTGGACGGGTCTGGGTTTCCTAAGCAGTACGTGTACAGTGGGGACACCTTACATAGGTGTTTCTTCTAGCATGGTTATGGGTGGGGGGTGGGGTGGGGTGGTAACAACAACAAAGCAATGTATAGCATATTCATATCCAGCAAGGACGAAAGAGGTCCTCACCTGGGAAAAAGGTTGAATACAGCGACAGAACAATAGGAAAACAGTTAGTATTCTAGGAAAACTATCTGTCTTAAGATTTTTAACTACATTGACTTGCTTGATGAGTCCTCAAGCTTCGGCCGTGCATAGACTAGTCAGCTGCCGGTGTGTGACTAGAGCAGGGCTTGTGGTCCTCAGCAGCAGCTTGGAGCTTGGTCTCGTCTCAGGATCAGCCGGGCTGGATGATCTGCGCCCTGTTAGCCGGTCCACTTGTCCTGAGCTGTCGGTGTTAGCTGACTGTGGTGGATCCAAGACGCAACACCTGCAACTTTAACAGCAGTGGGAGTGGACAAGGTTACAGTATAGGGCTCATCCTATATGGGTTGTAGAAAAATTAGGTTTTACTTTAAACAGAGTCCCTAGATTTAAATGGGTGTCAGGCTTATAGGCATTATTTTTCTTTATTTAATTATGAACACTTCGTATGGCTATTTTGAAAGGCTGCATTTGCCTTTTAAAGGTTAATTTCTTTAGTTTCCGGAGGTCACCTTTTATTTGACCTACGATTTGCGGGTGGCCAACTGAACACAATCTTACAGGGCAGATACCTAGTTTGTTTGGTAGGGGTGCACCTGACTCGGAGGAGGACCGTAGGCAAAAACCTGATTTTATCTTAAGTGAATTTCCTGGCATATATCTATATATCTATCTATATCTATATCTATATCTGTATCTGTGTGTGTGTGTGTGTGTGTGTGTGTGTGTGTGTGTGTGTGTGTGTATATATATACATCTATCTATCTATCTATCTATCTATCTATCTATCTATATCTATATGGCAACCCTTTTTTTTTCGTTTTGTTTTTTGGTCGCCAGTAGCTGCTCGCTCGAGTGTCCAGTTCATGCGTTCCACCTTTTGTTGAACTTTGTGGCCGATAGGCTGCGTGTAACCTCTGTTGTATTGTTAACAGTCTTGTTAAATCTTGCACTATTCCAGCTACAGCTACAAATGCTGGCCTATTGTCTGACTTTAAAATCAGAGGTAGTCTTAAACCTGGGGATAATGTCTTTTAACAGTACTTTAGTCACTTCTTGTACTTTTTCTGTCCTGGTGGGGAAAACTGTAACTTACCCTGAAAAGGTGCAAACAAGCACTAGCCTCCAGCAGGGGGCAGTCCTGTAAAGTCTATAAGCAAGTTTTCACAAGGTATGGCTCTTTTTCCTGTTTCAGTTTCTTAGAGGAGGAGTTCCCCCCTCCCCCCATCCCCACCCCCACTCCGCCCCTTTGTCACTGTATCTAGTGGCTGAGCCTTCAGTGAGAAATTGGAATCCAGATACGGCAGAGTCTTGCTGTTTGTAACTTCTAATGTGACCATGGGCTCCTGGGAGCCTAATGAGAAGGTGCCTAGTCTGCCCTAGTCTTTACATTCTTCAGCTCCCGTCAGCCTGATCAGATGAGTGTCTGGTTCCTCCAAGGTGCAGCAGCCCTTGGCCGATGGCCTCTTTGTCTTGCGGCCTTGGCCATTTCCTGTATTGCCTTCTGAACATTTACCCTTCTAGAGTCTTTTTTTTTTTTTTCCATCTCGCACATTAATCTCTCTCTAGCCTTGTCCGGCTCTGGAATCCTTGCCTAACTTGACTTCGGTCATGTCTACATCCACGTCCGCGGCCTCTCACAATGCTGCTTCCCCCCCCCGCGTTCTCACGCTCCTACGGCCAGCTGGTGGGGCCCGAGAAACGGCACGGGCCCTGCCCCCGCCCACGCACTGCTGTCTGTCTCTCCTGTTTTCTTTTGATTCTCTATCTTTACACTTGCTTTTAGTCTTTCTTTTTCTTTTGCTCTTTTCCCTCTTTTCTAGAGTTTAACAGGCTCTTTTCTTTATACACTTGGAGGGTGAAACAGGCATACCGAGAGTCAGCGTAAATGTTTACAGTCTTACCCTCACCGAGTTCTAAGGCCCGGATTAAAGCAATGAGCCCAGCTTAACGACAGCGTCCAGGGTTACCACCGCATATTCTGCACATCTCTCCCCTCGTGGGTTGGTGAAGCTGTTCCCGTCCACGCATAGCTCCTAGTGTACTGATGCCCAAGGCTGGTCCCGGAGGTCAGATCTGCTAGAGTACACTGGAGTCCAACACCTCTACACAGTCATGCTCGACAGGGCTCTAGCTGTCGGGAGCAAGGCGGTGGGTTCAGGGTGTTCCCAGTTTAGTAGCTCAATGGTTGAAAAGGGCTGATAGATGAAAGTCTGTTGCCCACCCCCCTCCCCCCGGGATGTGGGCCTGGTCATTATAATAGACAGGTCCTCGTATCTCCCTGAGAGGCATTTACAGAGCTCGAGTAAGACCAGATCTGAGATGGCCCACTTGACTATCTCGACTTCTTTCCTTGGCCTCTGGAGGCTCCGATCCTTCCCTTCGAGGTGAGACCTGGGGCGTGTCAGCTCCTGAATCTCATTTCTGAGGGGGTTGTTGGCCTCGGTGAAGCGGGGTAGGCTGGGAAACATGGAGAAAGAATCTGTGTTATCTCTCGTGGCTCCCGTAAAAACTGGCTTCTCTTGCCGTTTCCTGGGACTCCCTTTTTAAAAAAACTCTGTGTCTGCCGGCGAAGCCGCTCTTACTTTTACTTTTGGCTATTTTGCACAAAGTTGTTAAACAGGGCTAAATTAACGCTGGCTTTGTCTATAATCTATTTCGCCGTGAGTCCATATAAAGGAATTTGATCTAGGTACACAGGCTGTCCTCCGACCCCGTCACCACCTGAACTACACGGCCAATTGTTCTCTGCCTGTAGTTCCTTCCGTGGGCCATCCAACAGCAGAAGAGGGCAATTCTAATTCACCCAGAGTTCGTGACCTCTAGGGGGTTAACTGAACTCTATAATCTCCTGCAAAACCTTTTGTAAGGTTCTGTAACATGCATTTTAGTAGGGTAAGTTGTGACGACTTGATGACTTTCCTTTTATTTTTCTTTTTGAAACGTTTTTAAGAGGGCTCCTAGCAGAGTGGGCTTACTTTGTGTCTGACCTATGTTTCTCTCGAGACGAAACAACATTCACCCTACGAGAAGGAAAGGGTAAAAGGTCACTCAGTCACGTAATTCACACTAAATCAAAATGAAAGCTAAAACCAAAGTGTCGTTAAGGGCACACCTGTTCGTCAAGCAATTTAAGCCAAACCAAAATCAGGAGCAAGACCAAAGTGGCAATCAAGGCAGGCCTGTTTATCAAGCAATTCAAGTCAAGTCAAAATCGAAACCGAAACCAAAGTATCAACCAATGAATTCAAGTCAAGTCAGAAACCAAAACCAAAGTGCCGGTAGAGGCACGCCGTGGGTGATCAGGCCACGCTTCCACTCAAACGGAGTGGGGGAAGTTCCAAAGAGCAGTCTCAGCAAGTTTCAGATGTCCGGACTGAAAGTGCCAGTTCCTTCCCAGTGTCCAGCCACTGTGCGGATCCTCCACGGGGGCGTGCTGTGCACTGCTCTTTGGAGGCGAGGCATCGCACCGGGGCAGATGCCT
>NC_133415.1:37465000-37475000 GCF_049350105.2 Macaca mulatta | reverse complement strand
CCTTGGGCAGCCCACCGAGCAACCCCCTCACGAGCCCCGGGTCCCGCCACCGGCGGCCCCAAAGCAACCTCAGCCACAAGCCCAACACCAGGGGCCACATGTCGCCCGTCTCTCGTCCGTCCCGGACCCGGTCCCGCTCCGGGAGACCGGCGCGCCGCCCCGTGGGGACGGCTCGCTCCCCAAGGACCAGGCGGCCCCACACCCCGCGCCACGCGAACGCGGTCATCGGCAGCGGTCGCGGCTCGGCACGGGAGCGGGCGGAGAGCCGGCTCACAGCGGAGAGCGGCGTCGCGCGCCAGACGGAGTGCCACGCGCACCCGCCGCTCGCAGCAGCCTTCCCATCCGCTAGGACGTCGGGCCCGGCCCAGCGGGATCCTCCCCCAACTCGGAAGGGGGAGGCGCGGGCCACAGTAGACGACGAGCCGCGCGCTCGGCCCCCGCCGCGGGGTCCGGCGGAACCCTCACTGTCCCCCCACCTCATCCCATCGAGGCGGGGGCAGCGGAGGAGGAGGGTTCTCTGCAGGCGAGTCGCTACGGCAGCGCTACCACAACACAGAGAGAGGCGGCGAGCCGGGGGATCCGGTACCCCAAGGCACACCTCTCGGATCGCTAGAGAAGGCTTTCTCACCGAGGGTGGGTCACGCTCCCCACCCGCCAGTCGCCCCTCGTCGGGCCCGCAGAGGCGCTCAGGGACGCCTGGGGAAGGGAGGGGGCCTGCGGCGCGAGAAGAAACCTGCGGCAACCTGGAGCGTTTGCGGTCAGGGCAGGGGCCCGGCCGGCGCGCGTGCGCACAGCCCCCAAGGCCCCCCGCCGTCCACCCACCTCCTTTCTGTGAGGCAAGGCGCCTCCAGTTAACCCACACACGACCGATCGGAGGCAGAACGGCAGCCCCTCGGCGGCCGGCCGGCGCACGCGTGGCCGGCCCGAGCCCACCGCCACCGCTCACACGGCCCGCGCTCCCCCGCCAGAGGGGAGCACGGGACGTGCGCTCGCCAGACCAGGCGGCGCCCTTCCCCGCGTGGGAGGGGCGCGTCTCACTCAACCGCCTCGACCCGCACAGCCAACGAGCTCCCTCAGGACCCACGCGCGGACACCATGGCGGCGACCGGAGGAGGGGGCGCTGGGGGCGGGAGCGACACACCACCGCTCGGCCTCGGGCACCTGAGAGACAGCCCGGGGCGCTCCAGGAGCACCGCAAAGGCCCAGGCGGAGCCAGCGCTCGTGCAATACCCGAGAGGGCAGCACGGCGGGCCAGCGGGACAGCACCCCCACCGCCGCGGAGGGGGGCGGCCCACGAGGCGACGACCACAAGAGGCGAAAGCGAGGAGTGCCTGCTGCGTCAGAGGACCCCCGCTGACCCACGCCGGACGCCACGAGGCAGACGGCGGGGTCGGGACAGCGAGGTCGGGCCGGGTTCCGCACCCCAGTGCCTCCCAACGCACCGCCCGCAGGCGGGGATGGGAGACGGGGGAAACCCCGCGGGCGGGACGAGAAGAACGGGTCTCATTCACCACGAATGCCCGCCCCTCGCCCGTCGCGGCTCGGTCCCGGCCCGGGAGAGCGTGACATCACCACATCGATCAGGGAAAGCATCCCCGGAGCAGGGTCGGCCAGCCAGCCACAGCCTCCCCAGAGGCCAGCGAGCAGATCAGCCTGGCCATCCCCAGCTCCAGGACAGGGGCGGCAGACAACCCGGCAGAGACGAGGAATGCCTGACACGCACGGCACGGAGCCAGCGGGAGTGGGGTTGTCTCGGCCGCCCCAGGTGCCCGCAGCGGGGAGCGCACGGTGGCAGGGTAAGCCCGCGCCACCTTCCCCGCCGCCCCCAGGTGGGTCAGAGACCCGGACCCAAGGCGGCACCGGGAGCTGGGACGCTCGGATGCATGAGAGACCGGGCACACGGGCCCCAGCAGGCGGCTCAAGCACGAGCAGGGCCGGCTAGCCGGGTCACCGGGAGGCCGAAGACCCGCGACGCATCCAAGAGACCCAACCTCTCCAGCGACAGGTCGCCAGAGGACAGCGTGTCAGCAATAACCCGGTGGCCCAAAATGCCGGCTCGGAGTGAAACATATACCTCCCCAGGAGACAGGAGGTCGAGTCACCGACCACGCCGCCGGCCCAGGGAACCCGCGACACGGGCATCTGTCCCCAAAATCGCCACCATCGCAGCCAGACACGGAGCACCCAGGGCCCTCTGGTCGACCCCAGGACACACGCCGGAGCAGCGCCGGGCCAGGGACGTCCTCCCGGCCACCCGTGCCACGCAGGGGCCGGCCCGAGTCTCCAGAGCGAGACTCGGAAGCGTTTCCGGCCGTCCCCTCGTACGACCGGGACACACGAGGGACCGAAGGCCGGCCAGGTGTGACCTCTCGGGCCGCACGCGCGCTCAGGGAGCGCTCTCCGACTCCCCACGGGGACTTGCAAACAACAGGTCACGGCAGAGGGACCGCTCCCCGGCACCCGGGGGACGAGGCAGGACGGTCCCCGGCTCCCCACGGGGACTTGCAGAAAAAATTCGGCCGCTGCCTCAGACGGCCAGGATGCGCGCGGGCCCGCGACCGGGCCGGGAAGGGTGTCCCCAGCCTCCCACCCCAAGCCCGGTGGGTCCCCGCGGGTCGCGGGTCAGGCCTCGGGAGCCGCGGCGTGCTGGTCGACCAACCCCGGCAGCCCCACACCCGGCTCTGGCCCGAAAGCGCAGCGACAACCTCTCCCCACATAAGCCTGCACGCCTGAGCTCTGACTCACAAGTGACGCGCCAGAGCTCTGGCGCGACCGGGACAGCCCGGCTGACGACCGCGGTCTTTCCGGAGCTCTGCCTAGCTCACAGCGGGGACGGTCCCCTCCCTCGGCAGCTGCCACCGCAGCTCCGGAAGCCAAGGGAACGATATAAAAGCGGCCGCCAGATGGAGTCCGACAACCGTCGCGAACGTCACCAAGACAGATCCGGATGGCAGGCCGGCCCGCGGACCGCAAAACCGAAACCGTGAGTCGAGAGACGCTATCCCGAGGCCGAAAACGCAGCCCCTGTACCCCAACCCCACAGAAACGGTCCCCAAACCCTGTCTCTGCATGGACCGCGACACAGTCAGAAGACAACCCACGGCGTGTGGATGTTCGGAGAGGCATCTCGGTGGGAGAAACAACAAGCAAGGACTCGGTCGCGGGTCGTTGAGGACACAGGGAGACACAGAATGCGTAGGCTCTTCCTGAATCCAGACAGAGAAGGAGGGAGGGAGGGAGGGAGGGAGGGAGGGAGGGAGGGAGGAAAGGCAGGCAGGCAGGCAGGCAGGCAAACATAAAGAAGGAAACAGAGAAAGAAAGAAAGGAAGGAAAACCTAAAGGAGAGAAAGAAAGAAAAGAGAAGAAAAGAGAAGACAAATATTAATATAAGTATTTCCATTTGTATATAGGTATAACATATAAAACTACATTAAAATAGAAAAAAATTTATATGCATACACATGAATGAACAGATAAAAATGAATAAACAAAAAATAAGATAACATAACATAAGCAAATAGGCCAGGCGCGGTGGCTGACGCCTGTGATCCCAGCACTTTCAGAGGCTGGGGGAGAGAGAGAGAAAAAAAATGAAAGAAAGAAAGAAAGAAAGAAAGAAAGAAAGAAAGAAAGAAAGAAAGAAAGAAAGAAAGAGAGAGAGAGAGAGAGAGAGAGAAAGAAAGAAAGAAAGAAAGAAAGAAAGGAAGAAAGAAAGAAAGAGAGAGAGAAAGAAAGACAGAAAGAAAGAAAGAAGAAAGAGAGAGAGAGAGGGAGAAAGACAGCGAGAAAGAAAGACGAGAGAAGAAAGAAAAAAAAAGAAAGAGGAAAGACAGGAAGAAAGACAAAGCAAGAAAGCAAGAAAACAAGACAGCAAGAAAGCACGACAGAAAGAGAGAAAGAGACAGAAAGAAAAAGCAAGAAAGCAGCAGAGAGAGAGAGAGAGAGAGAGAGAGAGAGAGAGAGAGAGGCGCGAGGCGAGGCGAGGCGAGGCGAGGCGAATCTACCTGCTTTCACTACATGTGGGGAGAATCAGGAAAGCCCCCACTAACAACAAGGCCTGAAGTGGAGCTGCCATCTGTGAAATCCGAGCAGAAGAGTCCACACGGGTTAAAGACACGAAGAAAGACAGGGAAACAACTGCTCAAAGAGAAGAACAATCTGGCCCAGCCAGGGTCTGTCTCCTGAAGTTGTGTGGGCAACGAGGGAGTGGGACGGAGGGAGGGAGTGGGACGGAGGGAGGGAGGGCCTCCGAGGCTCGTGTCAAACAATAAATGATAATAAAATAAAAGGAAGTTAAAAAAAAAAATTGCGCATCATTCGTAGCATCACTGACGCCTCGAAAGGCGAGAGGCATGTGTTTATGTCACTGTGGGACTGTTTTCTTTTTTCTTTTCTCTTTTTCTTCCCTCTCTTCCCGGAAACTCACTTTTTAATTATTTCATTTTCCTTTTCTTTTTTTTTTTTTAATTTTTAATTTTACTTTCATTTTTACTTTTATTTTTAATTGCTTGAGAGGTTGTCTCCCTCTCTCGCCCAGGCTGGTGTACAGTGGCGCGATCTCGGCTCACTGCAACCTCCGCCTCCCAGGTTCAAGTGATTCTCCTGCCTCAGCTCGGCCTCCCGAGTAGCTGAGATTACAGAGGCGCACGACCATGCCCGGCTAATTTTTGGTATTTTGACTAGAGACGGACGGGGTTTCACCATACTGGCCCTGCTCGTCTGACCACCTCGTGATCCAGCGATCCACCACCCTCGGCGTCCCAAAGTGCTGGGATGACAGGCTTGAGCCACCGCGCCGGGCCTAGTTATTCCTTTTATTTTATTTCTAATTTTTAATTGTACGTATGCACGTATGCATGTATGTATGTATGTATGTATGTATGTATGTATGCATGCATGCATGTATCTATCCTTTTCTTTTTTTTTGAGACGGACAGAGAGAGACAGTGAGAAACAGAGAGAGAGAGAGAGAGACAGACAGACAGACAGAGAGAGAGAGAGAGAAACAGACGGGGGGGGAGAGAGAGAGAGAGAGAGAGAGAGAGAGAGAGAGAGACCAACAGACAGAAGGACAGGCAGAGAAAGAGAGTAAGACAGAAGACAGACACAGGGAGAGAGACAAGCGGGGGGGGGGGGAGAGAGAGAGAGAGAGAGAGAGAGAGAGAGAGCTCCCAGACATCACGAAGCCGTTTCAATGACATATTCTCTCTGGTCTTTGTCTGGGGATATTCAGTTTTTCAACGTAGGCCTCAAGGGCTCCCAGATGTCCCTTTCGAATCTCTACAAAGAGAGTGTCTCCAACCTGCCTAATCAAAACAAAGGTGTAACCCTTTAGGATGAGTCCACACATCGCAAAGCAGTTTCTCAAATACATTCTTTCTAATTTTCATCTGGGAATATTAGGTGATTCACCATAGGCCTAAAGGGACTCCCAAAAATCCATTCAGAGAGACTGCCCAAAAAAAGTGTTTCTAACCTGATGAATCCAAAGAATGGTGTATCGCTAAGAGATCAATCTACGCATCACAAATCAATGTGACAGATAGCCTCTCTCTGGTTTTAATCTGTGGATAGTCTGCTTTCCAACGTAGGCCTCAATGGGTTTCCAAATGTCCCCTCACAGATTCTACGGAAAGCGTGTTTCCAACCTCCTGGTTCAAAAGAATTATCCGTTCGAGGTGAATCCACACGTCAAAAAGCAGTTTCACCAGCAGCAGTTTTTCTCCTTTTCCTCTGGGGATGTTCACTTTCACCAGGAGCCACAAAGGGCTCCCAAATGTCCCTTCGAAGATTCTGCAAAGAACTGCTTCCAATCGGCCGCGTGCAGCGGCTCACGCCTGTCATCCCAGCATTTTGGGAGGCAGAGGCGGGTGGATCACCTGAGGTCAGGAGTTCGAGACCAGCCTGGCCAAAACGGTGAAACCCCATCTCTACCAAGAACACAAAAAATTTGCCGGGCTTGGTAGCGGGTGCCTGTGATCCCAACTACTTGGGAGGCTGAGGCAGGAGAATCCCTTCAACTGGAAGGCAGAGGTTGCAGTGAGCCGAGATGGTGTCACTGCACTCCAGCCTGGGGGACAGAGTGAGAGTCTGTCTTAAAAAAAATAAAAACATTAAGAAAAAAATACTACTACTACAACAACAACAACAACAACAACAACAACAACAACAACAACAAAATGCTTCCAATCTGCTGAATCAACAGAAAGGTTTAACTCAGTAAGAGGAATCTACACATCGCTAAAAAGCAGTTTTACAGATAGCTTCTTGTTAGTTTTTATCTACAGTTTCCTGGTTTTCACCCTAGGCCTCGAATAGCTCCCAAATGTCCTTTTGCAGATTCTACAAAAGGGCCGCTTCCAACCTGGTATATCAAAAGAAAGGTTTCACTCTGTGAGATGAATCCACACACGACAAAGCAGTTTCAGAGACAGCTTCTTTCTAGTTTTTATTTGGGGATATTCGGTTTTTCACACTAGGCCTCAGTGGGCTCCCAAAGGTATACTCGCGGATTCTACAGAAAGAGTGCTTCAAACCTCCTCAATCAAAAATTAGTTGTAATTCGGTGCCATGAATCCACACATCACAAAGCGGTATCATAGAGAGCTTCTTTCTATTTCTCTGGTGGGGATACTCGGTTTTTCACAACAGGCCCCAGTGGGCTCCCAAATGTCCATTCTGCTTCCAAACTGCTGAATCCAAAGGCAGTTTTAACTCGGTATGATGAATCCACACGTCACAAAGCTGTTTCATGAAGACCTTCTCTCTCGTTTTTATCTGAAAACATAAGATTTTTTCACCATACGACACAAGGGTCTCCGAAATGTACACAGACAGATTCAACAAAAAAACCCTTCCAACCTGCTGAGTAAAAAGAAAGGTTTAACTCTGCGAGACGAATACACACACGACAAAGCAGCTTCACAGAGAATGGTGTTTTTTGTTTGTTTGTTTGCTTGCTTGCTTGCTTGCTTGCTTGCTTTTTGGTTTGTTTTCTTGGTTTTTTTTTTTTTTTTTTTTTTTTTTTTGGAGACGCACTTTCGCTCTTGTTGCTCAGACTGGAGCGCAATGGCGCCATCTCGCCTCACTGCGACCTCCGCCTCCCAGGTTCAAGCAATTCTCCTGCCTCCGTTTCCCTTCCCGAGTAGCTGGGATTACAGGCATGTGCCACCACGCCCGGCTAATTTTGTATTTTCAGTAGAGACGGGGTTTCTCCATGTGGGTCAGTCTGGTCTCGAACTGCCGACCTCAGGTGATCTGCCAGCCTCGGCCTCCCAAAGTGCTGGGATGACAGGCGTGAGCCACCGCGCCCGTACAATTGTATTGTATCGTATTGTATTGTATTTACATTGATTGATTGATTGATTGATGCTGCCTGATCAAAGGTCACTCAGGCCCAGTCGTCAAAGTGGCGATTTCCTAGGCAACAAGGAAGGGGGGAGCTTGGAGGTGGGGGCGGGGGCGGTGGAGAAGACACAGTTGCCCCAGGCTGTGCGCAGGCGGCCTGAGCTTCCTTCCTCTGTTGAGGCCTCCATTTTCAGAGTAACAGTGGCCGCTAGGTGATGCCCGACGTCTGCCAATGAGACTGTCAGCCCGGAATGAATTGGGATCGCCTGGAGGGGGAGGCGGGAGGGGGAAGGATGGAGGCCCCCACAGCACAGTGGGTCACCGCGCCCTTCCAGGCGATCCCCACAACTAATCGACCAGGGCCCCTGGGGGCACACAGCCTAAGACCCCAGCCATCGGATCATCTGGAACTTCTGTCCGAAGACGAGAGACGAGAGACCGACTGGAAATTCTCTCGGTCAAGGTCCAAACGTAAAAGAATCACTGACACAGACACCAGGACTAACTAAGACAATTTGTAAAAGTTTCCGTGTTTTGGGTGAATCCGCGTATTTCTGGATCACAAAATTACTGATTTTGAACATTGCGGTTTTTCCACTCCTTACGTGTACGGTCCTGTGATAGACAGACCAGGGGACTCCTCAGCTCAGAGTCCATGAGGCCAGAAGCTGACATCCTAAATTTCTATGTAGAATGAATTTCAGCAAGCCAGCCAAACACTCTGCCGTAAAACTGTCCGGAAGACAAGCGGTGGTGTTTCGGGGGCGGATTTGGGGGGGGGGGGGGAGCCGGGTGCGGTACGCTCACGCCTGTCATCCCCGCACTTTGGGAGGCCGAGGGCAGGCGGATCCCTCGAGATGGTGGCCATTGCACTCCAGCGTGGGCAACAAGAGCGAAAACTCCGTCCAAAACAAGAACAACAACAGAAACGTGAAGTGCCGTCTGCTGTTCTTTTTGCTTCCCACCCCGAGAAGAACAGAATACAGCTGTTGTCTCCCTGCCCGCCTGCCTGCCTGCCTGCCTGCCTGCCTGCCTGTCTGCGTGCCTGTCTGTCTGTCTGTCTGTCTGTCTGTCTGTCTGTGACAGGGTCTCGCTCTGTCTTTCGCCCAGACTGGAGTGCAGTGACACCATTGTGGCTCACTGCAGCCTCAACTTCCCCGGGGTTAGGGGATTCTTCTAAGGGATCCTACGGCCTCGGCCTCCCAAAGTGTTGGGGTTACAGGCGTGAGCCATCAGCACCCGGCCTGAGTTCATACATCTGGTCTCACTACGCCTTAACCACACGCCCGTGAAGCACTCAAGTCAAGAGAGAGTCGGCAAGAGACTTTCAGCATTCTCTCCCAAAACCAGTGAGGTGGATGGCGGCCCTGTGTTTCCCAAGCTCCTGTGGTTTTAAGTGGCCACGCGTAGAGGATAGATAGATTTAAAATGTTTCCAGAGAGGCGCAAGCCACAGTCATTCAGGACATCCGAGCGCGAGATGGGGTTTCTGACAGCGACTTAAGGGCCAGGGAGGGCCAGAGTCTGCCGAGGCCCTCGTTCCAGTGGTGGGGCCGATGGAACCCAAGGCTGAGGGAGCCAGCAGTCCGCACAGAGAGAGCTCCAGCCCTAGGCCCCACCGTGCAGACCGACTCAGAAGGAAGAGAGTCCCTCATCCTACATACGTCACATCCCTCCACTGAACTTGGGAGCGGATCCGTTTTCCAAACATGAGGTGACTCTCGGTTCGAAATGGATCACAAGGGGCCGGGCTTTCCAGAGTCGGCATGATAAAGCAGTCATTCTGTGGCACAGAACGAGGTGTGGCTCTTATCTAGACTCCGCAGTGAAAGCCAGTGAAACAGGGCGAAACCCCGTGTCTACTAAAAATTAAAAGAGGAGCCGGGCATGGTGCCGCTTGAAGGCAGGAGAATCGCTGGAACCCGGGAGGCAGAGGTTGCAGTGAGCTGAGATCACACCACTGCACTCCAGCCTGGGGGACAGAGCGAGACCGCATCTCAGAAACAGACAAACACACAAAGCCAATCAAGGTGTTTAACTCAACGTGTCACCCACGGGTCTCTCGACAGGATACATCCAGCACCCGGGGAAACAGGGAAACGTCGAGGGGTGGGGTGGAATCTATTTTGTGGCCCCAAGGGAGGGTTTGAGAGATACTCCCGCAAAGGTGACTGCCTAAGGAAGCCCCTCCGTCCAAGAAGCGATAGTCATTTCTAGCCTGTAGCCACCCACGAGGGAGAATCGGGCTCTCTGCAGAACCCCCCACCCCCCGACTCGTGAAATGGTCTCTCTCACTCTGTCAGGCTCTATTCACGCCGTGTGGTTTTGTAACCTCCAGCGTGTGTGCGTGGGGTGGGGGATGGGGTGGGGTGGGGTGGGGGCGGCTGTGGACAGAGGAGGGGAAAAAGCGATGGTGTCCCACGGGTGCCCGGGACGTGGGTCGTGGTTGGGGTGGCCAGAGCCTAGGGAACTCATCGCCTGTCAGGACGTCTCCCCCTCCAGGTCCCCTCTCTGCCCTACGCTCCACATCTTCGCAGTTCAGTGGAGACCTTGTGGATGGAAGTCGCTGTCCCTTTGGACTTTAGCCGAGGAAGGCCGGGCTCCCAGGTGTCTCCCGGGAGTTGGGGCCTCGGGCAGGCTCGCAAGGATGCTGA